>NW_019384834.1:329054-368731 GCF_000671375.1 Centruroides sculpturatus
AGCACCAAGAACCTTTGTCCCTTGAGTCGCACGGTTTTATAGATTTCTTAACCGTCGTCGCCTCTCCATTGGTCTCTCATAGTCACCTGGTGACAATTCGAAACCTAATGAAGGGCGTGGGAGAGGTCAACGTTGCGACTGAATTTGATTTCTCTCTCTCGTCACGTTTTCCTCGAATTTATCCGTTTCCATTGTTTAACAAATTTATGAAAAAAAAACAATTGCATTGTTCAATCGAGACACCTAATCCGTTTCCTTAGCATCTGAAAAGGCGCTTTTTATTTTCGATCGACACCCCTCATTCGGACCTCTCAATCGACCCCTGTTCAGGTCCTCACAATAATATTGATTTCTGGACTGTTTGGACAATAGTTCGGCTAACTATTATTAGTTTATGTAATTCTATAGGTAGATGGTTAGACTGTTATCTTATACTAACACTAACTAATAACTACAATCATTTTATTTAATTCATAATAATAATTAACAGAATGGAAACTAAAAATGACATTACTTTCTGTTTTATTTTTAAAACTCTGTAAAATGAATTTCTACATTACATTAATTAAAATAAAATACATATAAAATTTTAAAATATTACACCACTTTCAACTTGAGCACACTTTAGCAAAGATTTGTTTCTGTACTCACTGGTCCTCCATTCAACTGCAGGCATTTATGAATTGTCCCAATTATGTAAATTAAGTATAAAAATAAATATTTAATATATTTTTCAGTGTCCTGAAAAAGATCTTTTGGGTGTTAGGACAGTTTATTAAAGTTGGAGTGAATGGACATACTTCTCATAATGTTTGTAAAACAGCAATTTTAATTTTTTTTTATTTGAATACTTAAAATGTTTTATATTCCTGCTGTAAAGTCACAAATCAAGTAAAGATGATAAATTTTCGGAGTTAGTTTTAAAAGATGAATACTTATAAACTAAAATACATTGTTGTAATCAATTTTTTAATACTGATTTGTTATTACTATTAAATTTAATTAATTATAATATTAAAATTGTGAACACTTTTATTATTGTATAACTTTGTATAATAAGTAAAGATGAGAAATTCAATTTCTCTACTGGAACTGGAACTGTTGGAACTGATCCAAGTATGGAATGGTTTTGTCAGAACTGTTAATAGTAATAGTTCTGGATAGTTCCTCGAAACAGTTGAACTGGACTGGTGTTTTCAACATCGGGCAATTTGAATAATTTAAAGGGCAATGTGCAAATAATTAATATTTGTTACATTTATTTTTTTGTTAAAAAATTGCATTTGTCAAAAATATTTTTTGATATAGCAACTCTGACTTTCTGAGAAAAAGATGGCAATACTACTGCAAATGGCAACACGACATGTGTTAAGGTTATAGTTAATTTGTCTGTTTGTAGGTGTTACTATTAAATTCTCTAAATTTTATAAATTTATTTTAATTTTGTTAATTTTTTATTTTTCCCTTATTTTTCTTCTTGTGTTTTTGTCACAGGGGGGACATTGAGATTTTAAAGATGCTTTGGTGGATTATGGCCAAAAAAGGTTGAAAAACACTGAACTAGACTGTTCCATCAGAAACATTAGGTTAGATGGTTCCTTAGAACAATTGGACTAGATGATTCCTTGGAACAGTTAGCTAGATGGTTTGTTGGAACTGTTATGTCACATTGGAATTGCTTCGTCTGTTAGAGTAGACTGTCCCTCATTAGTTTTATATAGGATATAGAATGTTTGTCTCTCTGTTCTTAGTTTTTTTGGCCAATCTGCTCCAAATTTTTATTGTTTAACTTAGTCTATATATTTTCCTCAGAGTCTATCATGAAACCTGGACACCTTACATCATCTCTGATTCTATCCCCCTTTATTAACTCCTAAATCCTTTGTCCAATCTGCACCAAAGTTTTCTTACTTATTCTCTTGAACCCCGAGGAAAATATAGAGTTTCATGAAATCTGGACACCCTATTCTTTTCCTGCTTTGATCTCCTTGATGCTTTATGATAAATATAACAATGGTTAGCTAAAATAACCAAATTTATAATATGGTTTTAATTTTAATGTTTAGCCTTCTTACTTTTTGACTAGGCAATGCTACCCATATCTGCTAGTTACTAATAAAAGAATTACAAACTGTAAAATCTTTATAAATTTAAAATACTCTGAACTGATTTGATTATTCCTAAAAACTCGTAAAGCATTTTCATTTAGTTCAAGTTCAAATCCAGATAAAGAATTCATCAATCCCTGGAAAAGTACAGAATGAAGAAGCATTAGTAAATATTTTGACAAATTAAAAATTATATCGAGACAGTTTTGGTTGGAACTGTCTTGATACTTTGGCATGGAACTGATCCTTATTGTTCCAAGTCTAGAATGATTCCTTTGGAGCAGCTCCAACCAGAACTACCCATCTCTAGTAATAATTATTTTGAGATTATTATAATTTTATATTTTAAAATGTTTGTTTTTGAGAATTTAGCTGTCATCTTCAAATGATGATAAGAGTTCAATTTTAATTTAATTTAATTTAATAATAAAATTGTAGCTTCTTTAAATTATATTGCTGTAGACTTATTTTGGAACTTCAGTAGGCTATATGTGAAGTTGATTTAAAATTCTTATAGTTCATTATAAATTACAGTAGACCCCCTATAAAATGGGTTCATATAATACGGATTCGTATATAATGGCGAAAAAATTGCGATTATATTCATATAAACACGCTAAAAGAGACTCTTATGATATGGTAAAACGTCATTGCTGACTCGTGTCACGACAGGATTGGTCAAATCTAGACCAATAGCGGATATTGTACAAATAGTTGAGTTTAAACGAGCAGCGACCTACTAAAAACCATTTATTATTTAATGGCCATAAAAATTATATTTATATTAATGATGTCTCCAAACTTCAGCAAATTTTTTGCAGAAAAATAATTTATCACTGAACTCACGCCCGCTGTTCAATGCACTGCTCCGCGACGAAAACAAGCTTAAGCAATGGTGTCGTCGAACAGTGCACACTCGGTAAGTAATCCTACAATTTTTTGTTTATAGCATAGTTTATATGGATTATTCCCAAAAAATTATATGTGTTTTGGAAATGTTGAGTCAAATTAGTCTAGAATTGATTAATTTTATGGAAGAAAACCTTTCAAACAGCCATAGTCCGTAAACTGCACACGTGCCGGGCTGTGATTGGCTCATGTATTTAAGGACTCGTACAACATGAATTTCATAAAACACAGAATGTATCTATCGTGTTATGGGGGGTCTACTGTATCATCATCATATTATAAATTTTTAACACATTCAAATTGATTAATATAAAAATAATAAAAATCTGTAAATATCTATAAATATATGTATTTTATTTATATAGAACATGTTAATGTGTGCAGTTAAACAGAGAATGCTAAAGGAAAGAAGGTATGCCAATTGCTTTTAAAATTTTCAATTGGAGTTTTATGTTTAAAAAATGTTTTACTTTTATACATACATCTTTAAAATTAAATTAACTATATGCATTATATTTGAAGTTATATATATTTTTTTGTCATGAAGCTTATTGTTATTTTATTTGTTAATAAGGTACTAATTTAAATATGAATTAATTATTTTTACTGAAATTTTATTTTTAGCTAATTTTTTTTACTATCTCAGCTGATAGAATATAAAATAGGAAAAATGTGGTGATTGGTAACTTTTGACCCTGAGTTTTTTTTACATTTATTGATGTTTTGACACTAAGTGTCAATACATCAATAAATTCAAGAAAAAAAAAAAAACTAGACCTAAAAATATAAAAAAACTCCTCACAAAATTCTGTACAAATATACTTAATGCAAAATACATAATGACACATAATGTCTCCGGACTGGATAAACCAAAAATTTTGAAGCTTGACAGGGTTATTTCTATATATGGACATTTATGCTATTAAATTTTGGTGGTTAAAAATCTAGGGGAGGGAGATAAAGGGAATCATGTGTCTTGCAGTATCCTTAGTGGGTCAAACTTAATGAAGATTTCACTTATCTTTGGCATTTACAATATTTTTAAAAACTTATCTCTAACCTCAAATTAAGCCTTTTGCTCTTATAATAATTAATAATAATTATTATTGAAAATTTTTTAAAAATTACTTTTTACAAATAATCATTATTTAGCTCAGATAATTTAGACTATTGGAATAATGTAATTGTTCCAATTTTTATTATGATCACCAGTATCAAAGTTTAATTTATATGGAAATGAGTTTTTCCTTGTCATTTAAGGTAGAGTTATGTATTTAAATCATATTTAGATCTAAACAGATTTTCTATTTATAAATATTTCTATTGATTAAGAATAAAGAATATAATTTTGTTTCATATAATTTCATACATTGTTGCAGTATTCCGCCTTAATCAATTTGTTAACAATATATTATTTTTACAGAATGTTTTACATTGAATGTAACATGCTTCTTTATTGTGTTAATTTTGTTTGTATGTTTGTTTTATATTTTATCCAAATTGAAATATATTTTATGACAACATTATGAATATATTAGTACAGATTATAATCAATTCTAATATTTTGTTTATGTTAGTGGAGTTTGATCTTTTTAATGTAGCATGTATTTTATAAATAAAAAAAAATATAATATACAATTTCTGTAATTACTCAGGATATATTTCTTCATAATTGAAGTTTAGACTGTTGACAAAAAAAAAAAAACCATGTTAACTGTTACTTCTGGGGTTGTATAAAAAGGATTAAGATAGACTCAAAAATTTGATATTTTTTGTAAACAGTCTAAACTTCAATTATGAAAAATATAATATTTTAAACATTTAAATATAGGTAATATAAATAAATTTATTAAGAAATAAATCTGTAATTTAATATACACTTTCATTACAATCTTCATTTTAAAAAAAAGCTTATTAAGAAGTTTTGATAATGCAATTTGAAAAAATTGTAGACCTATAAATTCCTATTGTCTGTCTGTCTTTCCGGATTCTCGGCAATAATGTTAGATAGATGTAAGTCCAGACCAGATATGGAAAGCTTAGGGGCAGGAGGCCCCAATTAACTATATAAGAACTTCCAGTCTAGACCAGAAGTCACATGATTTCAATTCAAAAATTTTCCTTAGAATAGAATTACACAGATGACCAGCATGGCTCTGTTGTTATCAGGAAAAATATGATGTACAGAACAAGACACTACTAATCTGAGATTGAGAGCATATATTTTAAATTTCTTAATGCTATATTTAATTGTGAGAAATTGGAAAGAGGAAAACCCCACAATTTTATTCGGGAATTTTTTGAAAGAAAATTCATTTGTCATTTTGAAAAGGAAATTTTTTTAAATCTCAGAAAAAACTTTTTTCATTTTATTAATGGAGGATGAGTGCAATTCCCGGAGTCGTTTCCTTTCCCAGGGAACTCAGAATGTGTCACTGGGAACTACAACAAAAAATTCATTATTGGTGGAAAACAACAACATGACTTGGAAATAAAGAAGAGACCTCAAGGAACAGTGAAAAGGGTTGAGAGTTTGCGAGAATATTCCTTGTTTGCCAGCCGAAAGGATTTATCATCATCGCTTGTTGCCACGCGCTCCTCCCGAATATCCTGTGTTTCTCCGGGAACACGTACAAAGAATCAACGGATTGCAACTTTTGATAGACTTTAACTGCCATCCAAGGTAACAGAGACATTCCAACGACCCCACAGTCATCTGGAAATCCGTACACAGTGCTTCAGGTATTTATAACAACCCGCGATGTTATGTAAGCTCTCTCTCTCCAACTCAGTTCTTGCGAAGAAGCTTTAAGGTAAATACCATTTTGTAGAACTAGTTTAATAAATGAATTTTGTTGTTGTTAGAATTGTGTTGGGAGCATTTCCTTAAGTGGTCTCCATCCTGAGTCCAACGACCTACAGACGCGACTGCTTGCACGTAAATGTGAATGTAACGGTCTCTGTGTCTACCCAGAAGACACAGTGGTGTCAGTCCTGATAAATTTGCCATTGCAGTCTTTGCCGACGCAATGTCGACCTTTTGGTCCTATGGTGCCGAAGCATAGGGGGACCCTTCGGCATTGTCACATAATNAATGTTAGATAGATGTAAGTCCAGACCAGATATGGAAAGCTTAGGGGCAGGAGGCCCCAATTAACTATATAAGAACTTCCAGTCTAGACCAGAAGTCACATGATTTCAATTCAAAAATTTTCCTTAGAATAGAATTACACAGATGACCAGCATGGCTCTGTTGTTATCAGGAAAAATATGATGTACAGAACAAGACACTACTAATCTGAGATTGAGAGCATATATTTTAAATTTCTTAATGCTATATTTAATTGTGAGAAATTGGAAAGAGGAAAACCCCACAATTTTATTCGGGAATTTTTTGAAAGAAAATTCATTTGTCATTTTGAAAAGGAAATTTTTTTAAATCTCAGAAAAAACTTTTTTCATTTTATTAATGGAGGATGAGTGCAATTCCCGGAGTCGTTTCCTTTCCCAGGGAACTCAGAATGTGTCACTGGGAACTACAACAAAAAATTCATTATTGGTGGAAAACAACAACATGACTTGGAAATAAAGAAGAGACCTCAAGGAACAGTGAAAAGGGTTGAGAGTTTGCGAGAATATTCCTTGTTTGCCAGCCGAAAGGATTTATCATCATCGCTTGTTGCCACGCGCTCCTCCCGAATATCCTGTGTTTCTCCGGGAACACGTACAAAGAATCAACGGATCGCAACTTTTGATAGACTTTAACTGCCATCCAAGGCAACAGAGACATTCCAACGACCCCACAGTCATCTGGAAATCCGTACACAGTGCTTCAGGTATTTATAACAACCCGCGATGTTATGTAAGCTCTCTCTCTCCAACTCAGTTCTTGCGAAGAAGCTTTAAGGTAAATACCATTTTGTAGAACTAGTTTAATAAATGAATTTTGTTGTTGTTAGAATTGTGTTGGGAGCATTTCCTTAAGTGGTCTCCATCCTGAGTCCAACGACCTACAGACGCGACTGCTCGCACGTAAATGTGAATGTAACGGTCTCTGTGTCTACCCAGAAGACACAGTGGTGTCAGTCCTGATAAATTTGCCATTGCAGTCTTTGCCGACGCAATGTCGACCTTTTGGTCCTATGGTGCCGAAGCATAGGGGGACCCTTCGGCATTGTCACATAATGGTCCGCTTAACAGTTTTATTTTTCTAATGAATACATCCTTTGCCATTGCTATTCTCCTTTTATCTTCCCTTCACTTCTTCCTTCTTCACTTATTCAGGAACCTAGGTACTGCAATCCCTTTACTTGCTCTACTTATTGTCCTTCTATTTATAATGCTATTTTTCTGTCTTCCCCTACCACATTACCTTTGTTTTATTCACATTGATTTTAGTCCCATATTTGAGGCATCTCTTTTCTACAGCTTTCATTGATTTCCTTAGTGTTCTTGCATCCTCTGCTATCACAACCACATATCTTCAAAATGGATGCACTTTACAATTGTTTCCCCAATCTTAACACCTTAATTTTGATTCACTGATTTCTTAATTATCTCTTCCAGATATATATTAATAGGATGAGTGACATGCCTAACTCCTTTAGTTATTGAAACCTTTCCTGTTTCACTGTCTTCACTCTCATTATCACTCATTGTCTCTTATATAGATTCCATATTAGCCTTCTCTTTTTCCAATCAACTCCTTTATCTTTAAGTGTTTCCATGAATTTTGGCCACATTACTCTATCAAAAGCTTTTTCAAGGTCCACAAAGCAAATACAGATTCCTCTACCTTAATATACAGTGGTGCCTCATATAATGTACACCTTGAATAACGGACGCTGCGAACAACGGACATTCTGTTTGGCCGTTACGTGACTCCAGCAACGGACTGGCTGTGAACAACGGACTTTCTGCGAACAAATGCAAATGATGTTTTCACTCTTTTGTTGTTGCCAATGACAATCTATTATTTTTATAATATATTAGTATTATTAGAATATATTATTAGTATAAATATATCTGAAGTACAGTGCTACTGTTGGGATTCGGCTTGCTCTTTTGTTTATTATTTACATCACCTCAAGTGCAGGGTATTTACATTTATTCAAGTGTTGTGCAAATCATGGCTTCTAAAAAAACAGAAAGGTGATTTCAATTGAAACAAAGCAAGACATCATCAGAAGGAGTGAAAGTTGACAAAAACTTCCTTGTCAAATGGGGAGAGTTCAGGAGTTTACCAACACTCATTATCCAAACACAGCTGAGGCCAACAGGATCAATGATCTCTACAATGACACCCTTGCCCGTCATTTCTGACAGGTGTTGAAGAAGAGAGAGAAACAGACCACCTTGGACATGTTGGACAGAGAGAAACAAAGGATGGAACAAGAGGAGTTGACTCTGCAAGCTCCAGTAGCCTCTCCTGAATCTGACTCCAATTAAAAAACAATAAAAAGAGACCTGCTGCAATGTGTAAAAAGTCTGTATCTGTATGAATGTGAGAGAAAAGTGTTCCTCCACCTCCTCACAACATCTGACTATCCGGCATAATTGGTGACTGCTCCATTTTCATTTTTTTATGGTATGGTTATTTTATGCTGCAGGACAAATTATGTTTTAACATATATTTCTATATGAAAATGCGTTTTCCTATAATGGACTTTTCACTTAACAGACATGCACTAGGAACGGATTAAGTACGTTATACGAGGCACCACTGTATCTTTCATCCAGAGCTCTTAAGACACCTATAGCATCTTTCATGTTAGTTTCCCTTCAGAATTTATATTGTTCTTCCTTTATAAAATAATCTAGTTTCCCATACAACCTTTTTGTTAGTACTCTCAGCATAATTTTAGCAGTATGTGAAATCAAACTGATTGTTCTATAATACTCACATCTTACTGCTTTTTTTTTTCTATAGGGATCATTATTACCTTTAGGAAGTCATTTGGCCATTCCTATTTATTATATATCAAGTTACAAAGTCCAACTTTTTTTTTAATACTTTCATTACCCATATGTTTGAAATTTCTATTGGGATGTTATCAATTCCCACAGCTTTCCCATTCTTCATCTCTTTTATCGCTTTCACAATGTCCTCCTTCAGTATTTCTAATCTCATTCTATCGTATTTAAGCTTACTGTTGTCTTCCAATCTCCAATTCCCTTTATCCTGCTTCTTTTCATACAGCTTTATAAGATATTTTTTTCATTTCCTCAAAGGTGACAACAAAGGAGTTTTGGCACCTTTGTTGTCTTTTATATTTTTCCATTTTTATCCACTATCTCAGTATTCCTTCTCACTTTCCTTTCCCAATCCTTGTTTTTGATTCTGTCATACATTATATCATGCCTTCCTATTTTTTCTAATTTCTCTAACTCCTTACACTCTTTTAGCCAATTTTCTTTGTTTAGTCAGTTATTCTCCTTAATTCGTCATTGAGCTCTCTATATTTCTTTTGTCCTATTTCATTATTATCATTTTTTCATCTTCATTTTTCTTCCAATTTCCTTATCATTCCTTCTGTGATCCATGGTTTCTTTGCTCTTTTAATTCTTGTTACTCTTATTACACACCTAGCTGCTGCTTCTTAATTTCTCTTTAATTCTGGATCATCTGTTATCTATATTATTTATGAACTCAAAATTCCTATTAATTGTTGCTCTCTCCTTTTCATATATTTGGCCAAAATATCCTTTCTTTAAGCTTTTAAATTTATCCATATCCATCACTCAATTCTTCTCCTACTTTTGATTCTTTTGAATTTTATTTTTATTTTTATTTTTGGGGGCGCTGCATACTGTGAAGAGTGTTAGTGAACTTTTTTGTGTGCTTCTTTTGAATATTAAAATTAAGAAAAATATTGAGTTTTGGATAATGGTGTTTGAGTTATTGTTAATATTGAGTGGGATAGAGTTAAATCCTTGTCCTGTGTGAATGCGTACTCCACTGCATTCACAGATTCAATCATTGGCATCTACAGTAAAACAACGTCATTCTCCGAGTGAACTTTCCATGAAGTCAGCAAGACTGGAGGATTTTTCTCTTCAAAGTTAGACTCAAGTAAGTCTATTCCTAAGGAGATTATTTCATATTTGGATAAGCTTTTTTTGACGCCAAACGAGGTTGTTATGAGGATTGACTGGTTGGTTAATTTACATAATGAACACGACCAATTATTAACCCAGTTGGAGGTTAAACTAGAAGAAATTTCCAAACTTAAAGATGACTTGCAACAGAAAGATAGTTTGATCTTGCATTCCATAGACAAGATGTCAAATGAAATGAGAAAGAAAAATATTTTAATTAAAGGTTTGACTGATGACAGTTCCAATCTGAATAGGAAAGTGCAAAACCTGTTTTAAAACTGATAGGTGAATCAAAATCAATTCCAACAGTTAAGATAGTGAAATTTAACCGATCAGATACTGTATTGGTGGAATTACAGTCATTTGCATACAAGAAATTAATTTTTGGTAATGTTAGAAAGATAAAGGCTAATGATGCATTGTAGAATATACAAATTTTTGATGATTTATGTTGGTGTTCAAGACTGAGATGGAAAAAACTTCTGCTTTTTTACACTATTATAGGCTAGAAGGCAGGCGAGTTTGACTGAAAGCTGATGTTTTGCAGGTTGGCACTGAGAGATATACTTACGACCTAGATAGAGGAGAATTATTAAAACTTGATTTTTTAGTGGAAAATCGAATGGCAAATTCTCAAAATCTTCATTTTCCAATCCAAGGAAGTATACAGTTGGATTGAAAGTTTCAACATGGAATTCTCAGGGTACCCTCCTAACTAATCTGAATGATAGTGGTTTTGTTGAACATATTTCTAAATCTGATATTTTGAAACTGTCCGAGACTTGGTCTACAGCTCCATTGTGTTCAAGAGTTAAAAGCATTAACCATAGATTAAAAGTTTTTGAGGTAATGGCTACTAAAAGTTTAGGAAGAGGTACACCTTTGGGTGGATTGCTTTTAGGTATAAACAAAGACCTAGGAGAAGTAAACTTGCTACTATCATGGCAATGTATAATGGTTGTTAGAGTGAAATTTAACCAGAGGCAAAATAAAGGACTATGAGAAATGATAGGAATATGAAGATATGCCAATATAACTATCTTTGAAACTTAATTGCAAAATAATCATCCATCATACCAACACTATTGGTGTGAGAATTAATAAAATAACTACTAAATTATCAACATTCCAGCAATAATTCACTTAAAAAACGAACATTTTCTACAGTCTTCAACGGTCATCATCAGGTTTGATTCCAAGAGTTTGAAAAATTGAATATCAAAGTTATGTGCATGTCCAGTGCAGAGCCTTAATAAAATTATTTGTGTAATTGGTTTCCTGTTTTAAAATTCCGATGTTTATATTAAAAAAAATTTTATTAAGGCTCTGCATCAGACATGCTCATAACTTCGATGTTCAATTTTTTGAACTCTTGGAATCAGATTCGATTCCAAGACATCATCATTATCAGATTCGATGATGGTTGTTGAAGACGGTAGAAAACGTTTGTTTTTGAAGTGAATTATTGCTGGTTTGTTGGTAATTTCGTAGTTATTTTATTTTTTTAATTGCAAAATGGGAAGATTTGATTTCTGATTATATTTCAGATTATGATCTTCTGCTGATGGGTGATTTTAATTCACGAATTGGCTTGACTATGAACACTATTTATCATGGGGATGTGATTTCAAACACCCGACTGTTAAATTGTAAAATTTGCAATAAAAGAGGAAATTTACTTATAGATAGAACTAATGAAATCTTACAATGTATACATAATAAATGGTCGATACTCTTTTGAATCACCAGCAGACTTCACCTACACATCCAAACTGGATGCTTCAGTAATTGATTTAGTGATTTTGAGCATGAGTCTGGTAGAGAGTTTGCATAAATTTTTATTTCTGAAGATTGTCTGACCATCATTTGGTAATTTCTGAAATCCTGATAGACACTGATGAGGATAGAAAATCTAACTTGATTGACAAGAAAAAAGGACTAATCTGGAAAGAAGACAAATCCAGTTTATATTCTGAAACTGTTTTGGCTAAATATGTAAATATTGTTTTAAGTCAGGGGTCGGAATTAGCGGCTCGTGAGCCGCATGCGGCTCTTTGCATAGACGTTTGTGGCTCTTAGGACATAAACTCCAATTTCATCTCACCTCATTTCACCGCAGCCTTATAACTTATGAGTTTGAGATAGATCCGCCGAACAAACTTTGACTTGTTCTCCGTCCGCACATGACCACACTCGCGTTGATCAATATGAGTCGCATAAGAGTGGTAGCATTTGAAGCATATCTATATATATTTATCCCATTGAATGCGTGTCCGTCCATCCTTGTAACATTATGCCGAAAACGGCCACTAGAGGCACCTCAGTCGTGTGTCGTATTTTGCACATTTAAATTAATATGCGGCTCTCTGGTACTTTTGTTATCCTGTTTTCATGACAATTCGGCTCTTCTTACTTGACAAACTGCCGACCCCTGTCTTAAGTGATAGAATAGAGGACAGATATTCTGCAATTCTGGATTTAATTAAGTCATCAGCTGAACAATGTAGAATGACAACATACCTGAGAACAATGAAATTACTGTCTTCTGTTTGGTTTGACAGAAACTGTAGAATAGCGAAAAAACTAACAAATAGGATGATGAGGAAATTTTGAATTTCTCGTAATAATGAAGATTTAATAAAATATTGTGATTTTAAAACAATCTTTCTTTCATTATGCAAGACTAAAAAGAATTACTGGTCAAATATTAGCAGACAGTTGCAGTCTGTGAGATCTTCTATACAATTTTGATCTATTGTTAATAGATTTAATAGGAAAAAGAAATCTGACAATTAAATTCCTCTTCATGACTGGAAACATTTTTTAGAATGTAACTTTTGCCATCCAAGTTCTGATTCAATTCTTTATTTTGACTGTAATAATTTCTCTCCTATTTTAGATGATCCAATTTCACTCTCTGAGTTAAAAACTTCAATTTGCAAACTTAAAAGAAAATCAGCTCCTGGTATGGACGGTATAAAAATTCATTATATACCTACCTAATGAAATGTGTTTAGAATTACTCAAACTCTTTATCAAGATTAAGGAAACATCAAAATTTCCTGAGCATTGGAAAAATGTGTTGTTGCAAATGATTTACAAGAAAGGAGATAAACTAAAGCCTCAAAACTATTGTCCAATAGCGTTGTTAAATAACTTTAGAAAATTGTTCACTGGAATTTTGGCAGATCAGTTGAATCAATGGATAATAGAATTTAATGTTATTTCCCAGTTTCAAGGAGCATTTGTTAGAGGAAGAGGTACTATGTACAACATCTTTATACTTAATGGTTTAATACAGTATGTCCTTTCAAGAAAAAGACGTAAAATATATTCAATATATATTTTGGATTTGGAAAAGGCTTTCGATAGAATCAGTTTTAATATTTTATGGGAAAAGTTACATTTATTAGGAGTTTCAACTTTGTTCATTAAGCTACTTAAAAATCTATTTTGTAACACAAGGTATTGCATGAGAGGCAATCTGACAAATACTAAGGATGTCATTTCTGATGGTGATTTGCCTCAGGGCTCTTTAAGCCTCCTGTTGTTTATATTATTAATAACAATTTACTGCAATTGTTTTCTACCTCTGAAACTTCAGGATTTGCTCTTGGAGAATCTGTTGACTTGCATTACTTAATGTACTCTGATGATTTAGTTTTGCTGGCAGATTCAAAAATGGGTTTGTAACGAAAACTTTCTTTGCTACTTAATTATGCAAAAAGAAATTATCTTAGTTAACTTACAAAAAATGCAGGGAATGTTTTTTCGCAATGGAGGCAGACTACTTAAATCTGATAAGATATTTGTGAATAATACTGAAATTAGTTTTGTGTCATATTTTAAGTATCTAGGAATACATTTTTCTTCTTCTGGTGCGTATAATCATCATTTTGATTTAATAGCTGAAGACATACAGAATAAGACAGGCTATATGCTTACTCCACAAAAACGAATGAGGATAAGTTCTATGAGCAGTATCTTTAAACTTTTTGATGCTTTTATTGGTTCTAAGATAACTTATTTGTTTCCAGTCTTGGGACTGGAGTTTTTGTCTAAAATAGAAAAAGTACAGACGAAATATTTTAAGAGACTTTTAAAATAAAATGTTCAGCTTTATGCTCTGCTGTTTGTCTTGAATTGGGAAGACCTCCATTAGATTTGAAATTTGTCAAGGTTATTCTTCTGTTTTGGTCAAAAGTTATGGAGTTACCCTTGTACAATTTGTGCCGAATTACTTATAATGTTTTATTAAGGAAAAAATTAAGACTATACAAAATAAATTTTGAGTCCTTTTGCCTATTAACATCCTTTTATTCCAGTCCAGGAACCATAAAAACAGCCAGCGACAGGAAGCAACACTTCTACAAATAACTGATGAACACAATCAAAAAACTTACAAAATTAAAAATGATCTCAGCGTTGACCCTTTTCTGTAAGCTACAACGTCTACACATTAAAAATAATCCTGGGCTTCTATGTACTTATAATGTTTTGTTAACAGCAGTCAAACCTGATAAGAAAGGTTGGCCTGCTTTAGTTAAGAATATTTTTGATAGCTTGGGTTACTTCTTTTTGTTTTCAACTTGATCAGCTTCATTGTTGAGAACTCACTTAAATGCAATAATTCAAACTAGGTCAGACCAGCTGTGGAATCAGGATATATCATCTATTTCAGCTAAACGAGTTAATTTGTTTGAAACGTGCTTGGATTGGAGTACAGCAAACTACTTAAACTGTGAGACTAATTTTTCCACAAAAAGCCTCATTATACAATGTAGATTTAATAAATTTTGGATTATGTTAAAAGGCTATAGGATAAATATATTGAGAGAAAAGTTTTGTAGTTATTGCGATAGTAAAGAGGAAGAGAATCTCTTACTTCACTTGTTTGGGTTATGTCAAGTGATATATCAACTAAAATGTCTTGTACTAGGAGAAGAATTCAAGTATAATCTTTTGAAAAATGAGGACATGTCAAAAATTACTTTATTTAAGATCTTCTCCTTCTTTTCTAAATCTTTAGAATTTTTGCAATAATTTATCACTATGTATATTAATTAAATAACATTACTGTACATAACCAAATTGTTCCCCCATTGTAAGAAATAATTTAAATCAATAAACATTTTAAAAAAATTAAAATTTTTATTTTTGCCATAACTAAGTTATGGTCAGAGTCAATGTTTGTGTCTAGGTAAGTGCACACATTCTTAATGTTTCTATATTGATTCATTATAAGAATGTAATCTATCTGGTGTCATTCTTTGTTTCCAGGAACCTTCCAGATATAAAGTTGTCTTTTATGGTTTTTAAAGAATTCATTACGACCATTTTTTTCTACAAATGTCTGTAAGACATTCTCCTTATTCATTGTGTTGACCTAGCTGATATCTTCCTACAGTTTTATCCTCACTTCCCTCTCCTATCACTGCATTTTAATCTTCTATCACTATTACACATACATTCTTTCTTTTCCTCTTGATTATTTCCTGTATCTTTGCATACATCTCTTCAATTTCATCTTTATTATGGGAATTTGTTGTCACATAAACTAGTATATTCACAATCCTTGTTCTTACTTTGATTATAATTGTGAGGTTGGGACCAGACACCCCTATGAGGTTGGGAGACCCTTCTACTCGCTATTTCCAGCACATATGGTCAGGATGACATGAGAAGTATTTTGACGTATGGAGGTAGTGGTTGCAGGATGCAGAGAGACTCACACAGAGACTGAAGTTACAAAATGTAATGCATTTATTTTGAATAAAGACATATAGCTTCTTGATAAAAAGCACTGAGTTCAGCGTTAATACAATTTTTCTTATATTGCTATAAGAAAATATAAGAAGATATAAGAAAAATTGTATTAATGCTGAACTCAGTGCTTTTTATCAAGAAGCTATACAATTTTTGGCGTGAGTTTCATTTATTTATCTATTTCTATATGAATAAAGACATGCTTACAAGGATGGGTTACAAAGTCTAGTTGTAGTAATTTTCCATATGAAGACCCTTCTTCATCTGGAAAACTACTACACAAAATCCAGATAAAGTTCTTCTCTGATGATGATACAAAATGGAATTCGGAGGAGGTAGGATCCGATGCTCCAGTGTTAAAGGAGGCTGCATGATGAGAGAATCTTTGCCATAGGAAGTTAAGTCGTGGGACTTAACTTCAGTATTCCAGAGATGTGGTGTGGATCTGTAGGACCGAGATTTCTCCTCCTAACCTCCTTGTGTCCTTGGGATTTTGGGCTTTTATATGAGTTTTACCTGAAATCTCACTTTTTAGTTGGTCCAAACAGTGGTCTCACATCACTTGATTGGTCCCTGATCTGTTGCCAGGGGCACGATTTGGGCCGCGGGGTCGCCGAACACTTCTGTCTGGGCAATTCCCCTCTGAAGTCGGGTCATGCCCTTCCTTAAGTGATGTTCCCGTAAATTTTGGTTTAATGTGTTTTTCTGACTTGAAGAAGATGCAGCTGGGTCAAAACAGTCCCAGCCACTGTCCCCTCCGAAGGGGCATTCATAAATTCCTGCTTTGAACTCAGTGTAAGATGACCGTTGAACTCTCCCTGGCAGTTGTTCTCTCTCCCACTTTCCACAATATACGATCAGGGACATGTCAGTTTGGTCCGGGAATGCAACAATTAAATAGTCTCACACCCCGTTCATTAACGCCCTGGTCCTGTTTACGAAATAAGTCACTGATTTATTGGTTTAGGTCGACTGCCAGTTTCCCCATTGCAGGGGGGTGAAGGTCTCACATCATCATCATCATCATCAGTCTGTCACTTATGTAGTCAGATTTTACATACACTATTTCGTATTTTCTTATATATTGCTATTGCTACACCATAATGAGCAACCTCTCCTCCTGAATGCATCAAACAAATGTCATCATTTATCATTTCTCCACAGTCTTCCCATCTCTTTCACTCAAGCCAACTATATTCAGTTTATTTACTTCCATTTCTTTCTTTAGAATTATGCAGCTTGCCTGGTCATCTTAAACATTTTATATTCAATTACCCACTCTCAAAATACCTTCCTTTGTATTATGATTAAAATTAAGCTTAAAATCAAGGGGATTTTGCAAGCTGACATCCTAAGGAGCCCCTCTTCTCCTCCTGCTGGATCAGGAACTCATTCTTTCTTCATTTGAGGTTCCAATGCCATTCTCAATTCTCAATTAGACTAGGAGTTAAGTAAGGCATGATAGTTTCTCATTGCTTTTTGTATCCAGCTCTCTAGTTTTACTATCAATGGGGAGCCTGCCTATTATTAAATCCCATCCTGGAGGACCAGGGTATCCCTTTTGTCTTTCCTATCACCTTTGGCCTGTCCAGCTTGGGTGGCCTTACTGGTAGACAAGCTACCATTGGTATAGCTCTCTGGATCATTTAGGAACACAAGCCCTTCCACTATGTCAAAGTGGGGACACCATTGAGAGGGTACAAGGCAATATGGTATCATAAATGAAGAATCTTATTGATACAAAAAAATATTATTAACCATAAGTACAATTAAATTTATGAACATACAGTAGAGCATCGATTATCTGACTCAATTGGGGACTCAGGTTGGTCAGATAACTGAAAAATCGGATAACCGAAAAGAAGGAAAAAAATATATTATTAGTATAGTATATTAGGATATTAGTATATCTCATGTAATTAGTTTATTAGTATATCGCTATTATTCAACTTCGCATTGAATTTTCATCGATGCTTAGCCTAACAAATTTTTTTTAAAATAATAATCGTCACTATTGTATTGTTAAAAATTATTTTTAAATTATTTTATTGCTCACGAAACAAACAACCACTCATAATTTGAAAATTAAGTCTCGTTTAAATATTGGCCTCCCTTCAATGGTCGAGCCGTTGATGCCAGCTAAAACATGCAAAAATTTAACAAAAATAATATTAAAGTGGCCAAGACATAGCCAAATATTGTAATGCCACATCACTAGCGGACATTTGAAATTTGCCAACTAGAACGGTCGGTTAATCGGGAGTCGGATAATTGATGCTCTACTGTATATTAGCACAGATAATATCTGATATTACATGTACTCATTTAACTATTATGTAAACTTATTTGTTTATTTTGACCTGAACAAGAACTGATTAGGATCGAAAACATTTTCAGTATATATATTTCTTGTTATTTGATTAAATGCTGGACTGGATTTTAAAGATATCTGTGGTGTTATACTTAAACTTGTTTAAAAACAACTTTTTGAACAACCTTTTAATAATATACAGTAAAATCTGTGTAAACTGGAATTTCACAGTACTAAATTACTTTTTACTTTTTCAGCTCTGTCATATATAACAGAGGAAAAGTATGGTGATTGGTCAAAAAATGACCCCCCCACACAAAGATTTTTACATTTTTGGACTCTGGATCTTGAAATATCAAGAAATGTAAAACAATTTGGGGATTGCTTTTTGTATGTGTGTGTGTGTGTGTGTGTGTGTGTGTGTGTGTGTGTGTTTATGGCACAATTTTGTTTACCATCTTTGAAGCTTAACACGTTAACTGCTATCTATCCGATGCGCCAGTGATCGTACTTATTAGGGCCATACAGAACCATCCAACTGCTCAACGTCACTATAACCAATGTAGTTTTACTCAAGGTTAAATTATCCTGGCTTTGTAAGATATTGTATTACATCCTAGTGGTGACCTCTCATGCACATCTGTAAAGTTGGCTCCAACCGCCGACAGTCATATGGCTCTGTACAGCCCTAATTATATGACCTCCAGAGCGTCGGATAACCTGCTAACGTGTTAATAACTCCTGTTCGTTTTGTCAAAAATTTCTGAAATTTTGCAGGAAGGTTTGTGTATTAGGGGGAGGATTGATACTATTAAATTTTGATGGCTAAAAGTTGTTGAGATAGATAAAGGAAAGTCGTGTGTTATATCTCAAGTAGGGTTTGACTTAATGACAATTTTCTTCATTATTAGCATTTACAGTTTTTTTTAAAAAACCCATTCTTACCCTCAAAATTAAGCTTTTTGCCATTTTATAATAATTAAAAATATAAAAAGCTTTTTAAAATAAAGTATCATAACAGATGGTATGACACACGCAGTTTGAAATGTTGCCAGAAAAACCATATAAATGTTTATACCATATGCTGTAAATGTCACAGTTACATTCATTTATTATAGTAAAATCATTATTTGAAAATCATCAAAATTTATCAAAATTTTTATATAGGATTTTTAACATATCCTACATAAAAATTTTATTATTAAGATTAAGATTAATGCAAATTAATTCAAAATGATCTGAATTAAAGATGGGAGTATTCAAATGCAAAAATTTAAAACTATTTGCTTGCAAAAAAAATTCTCATTGTTCCTAAAAGCTTCTGTTAGATATTTGAATAGTTTTCAGATACAATCCTTAAGAGCTCACAGTACAGAAAATAAGTCAATTTGAGTAAAAAAATATAAATAAATAAATAAATTGAAAATAAAATTTGATGTTTACACAGACATTAAACTTCTATTATTCAGAATGTCCACTATTAGGAAACAAGATATTTATGAAAATCATTATAAATTTCATGGGACATGACTTAACACCTATTACTGAAACATAAGTACAGTAGGTGATCGGTTAACGAACATAATCCATTCCAACAGCTATTTGAATTGTTCATTATCCAATTATCAATTTACCATAGGTTTCTATGGGAATTTGATTAATTCGTTCTGGAGACTCCAAAAATAAAAAATATATACTTTCTTACTATGTTTATTTATATGTAATAATAAAAATACATATATACATAGTCTTGCATATTTATTAGTTATGTTTTTTTGTTTGTAGGGGTTAAAGAATCTGTCTAATGTTGATTGCTTTTCTCTCTTCTTCAGGATTTTCAGAAGTAATTAATAGCATTGTAATTGTAGAGATCCCCAAGCCTGATAACCTCAACCTGGTTTGTATGCCTATCTAAGACCATTGATCTGACATCCCCACTTCTTCAAAAGATCTTTAATTAATAGCAGATATCAGCATTAATCCTCTTTTTCAAAATAAAACATATCTTGCCAAGTTTCTTGGTGTTCTTCATTGAAGGGTTCTTGGTGTTCTTTTGTTGTCAGATCCATTATGAGCTCTTCAATGTTCTTTATTTCTCAGATGTGATTTTTGTTACTCCTTTAGCTGCTTGAGTCTTCTTGATTATACTGTATCTTTCTTAGATAAGATTGAACTGTGCCCTACTGTAGATTTGTTCAAACCATACTGCCCAGCAACATCAGACATCTTCTGCCCAATCTATAACTTTGCTATTATACTCTCACCTTTCGAAAATAAAAAACCAATGCAAAACTTAACGAGTGCCCACCTGACAGTCTCATGAATACTATAAAAGAATTGTTTCTGTCAGAAAAATAAAAGGCTGGAATTACAAGGGAGTATTTCAAAGTTCAAGGAATACTATCTGATCAGTATATATTGGGTTGAGCGTTGATGTCGATGTCTCCCTCGCTCTGAAACTGTCTGATTGTTACCTGAAGACAAGGGAAAATCAATTAGTATTTGTTATTTCTGTCGCTTTTTTTATGTTTGTTCAGTGAAGTGTTCATTATCCGATCATAAAAATCTTTTGCGTAAGTGTTCATTATCTGATTTGTTTGTTAACCGATCACCCACTGTATATCAAACATCCTGAAGCCCAAAATATATATATTATAGATACATAACCAAACAATTGCCTTAAATAATCGGGCTATAAATCTGCTATTTAATAATTGAATACTAAATAATTTGTTACTAGAGATGGACGTTATGCACCATCTCTTATCTAAATTAATACTTATAATTTTAATAATTTATTAAATAATTTTAGAATTATCTGGAATAAAAGAACTGGCCTTTAGGCAGGGCTTGAACCCGCAACCTCTGCTTGCCAGTTGTGCCACCTGGACCCCAAGCAAGCCCTCACTTCCATATGTATTTAAATTTAGATATTACCTTACCTTAAATTATATATTATATAATATAACTTTAAATTTAGATGTTTGAGATGTACTTAGGCTGTGGGCATAGGAGTCATCTCCAGCTGGCACTGTGATTAACTGCATAAGGTTATATCTAAATTTAAATACATATGGAAGCAAAGGCTTGCTTGGGGTGGTGCAACTGGCAAGCATACTGCATGGCAAGCAGAGGTTGTGGGTTCAAGTTCTGCCTCAGGCCAGTATTTTTATTTCAGATGATTCTAAAATAATTTAATAAATTATTAAAATTATAATTATTAATTTAGATAAGAGTTGGCACCTAACATCTATCTCTAGTAACAAATTACTTAGTATTTAATCATTAAATAGTGGATTTTTAGCCTGATTATTTAAGGCAATCATTTGATTATGTATCTATTACTGAAACTTCTTTTAGAACACATTTTGGAAATGCATGCTAAAAGTTTTATTTTATTATCTCTGTTTTAAGAAATTGAATTTTTAGTCTGAGATTTTTATTATATGTTTATAATAATATTATTATCTGATTATATATATTATTATATCTGATTATATATTATATATTTAAAAAATATATATTTATAATTGCTCATTTTATTATTTCAGTGTTAGAAGACAAGGGAAAGATTCAAAAGTATATAATGGTTTAATGTGAAATGGAAACTGTTCATTCCGTTGATCATGGTGACCATCATGCTATGGCAGATGGTGACCATCAACATTCATTAGCAAGAATTAGCAACAATGAAAATAAAGATGATGATGATGATGTACTACCCTCTTCCACTAGGTATAATGTTCGTCGTCAAAGTTGTCCAGAGTCTGGAAGTATTAGAACTGAAAAGCCTCAAACCTGGCAGACTCAACAAAGATTTGAGACAGTCATGATGACTGGAGATTTTTTTATCAAATTTAATGGTAAAACATCTCATCATTCACCTGTATTATTGAAAAATAATAGGGTACATAACATTTCTTTTGGTCATTGTTCAACTCCTGCTAGCCCTGAAGAATCTGAACATAGATCACGTGTTAGGGCAGTACGTGAAACATCTCCTTTTAATAGCCCCATAAGTGACAAAAAAGGTCATTTTTCTTACAGTGGTGTCTATGTTAGAACTTCTAAGAGTGAAGATCATTTACAAAAAGCATCATTAACTGCAGTAAGCATTGATATTGAAGATGAAATGGCATCATCTTTAAATACACTTTTGGATACCAAACAGGATAATCCTGTTTTTGATCGAGTAACCTGGACCTGTGGTTCCTCTATAAGAAACTCTGAAGATAGTGAAGATTGTAAACCTCTTTCTCCTTCACCTCCACCAGAAAGTTTGTCATCTTCATCAGGAGAAATTATTTCTCCTTCAAAGCCTGAAAGCAGCAAAAGTAGTAGTTCACGTTCCAATCAGGAGAGATCAGAACATTACAGTAAAACATCTGTTTCAGGGAGTATTACATCAGAATCCACAACAATAAGAAAAGATTTGGAAAGAGAGGATAGTAGTGAAGGTGAATGTACTAGTGATTTGGTGTCCACGATCAGCAGTTGTGAAGAAATAGAGCAGTTACCAGATAGTGATTCTGATCAAGAATCTATAAAAAATGGACATGTATCTGAAAGTTGTGAAAACAAAACAAATTTAAATAATTATAAAATTAATGATCAGTTTTCAGTAAAATGTGAAACTGTTCCTTCTATAAAGAAATCTGTATCAGAAGGTATAAATATTATTGTTAGTGATGAATATGGTGTTACGCAAACACATGTTGAAAATAATAGAAGACATTCTGAAATACCTAATGGGGGTCTTACATTATGTATTGAAAATTTTCAATGGCCTGATCACTTAGATTGCAGTTTAGGTAGTCCAACTTCTTTTGGATCAGAAAGCACCTTAGATGAAGTGCCATATGAAGAATTAATGGAAAGCCATGATGAAGAATCTTTTGCTGCTGAAGATGAAACAACAAAAAGCATATCTCCAACTACAACAGATGATGAATCAGATATTGAAAGTTTGCATAGTTTTCATTATAGTCCAAAAGCTGTTGATATGCCCTCAGCATATCGTTTGGCAAAGCGTTTATATAATTTGGAAGGATTTAAGAAATCTGATGTATCAAGACATCTCAGTAAAAAGTATGTAAAATCTTTTTGAATTATATTGTTTTATATACATTTCACTTATTTAAATTTAATACAGTATGATTTAAAATAATTAATTATCATTTTTATTTTCTTCAAATAAAATAATAAGTTTCAGTTAAATTGCCTTATTTGAATTTCATCCAGGTAATATAATTGAAATTTAAACATTTTATGATTTCTTTCTCAAACAAGCAAATCCATTATTTATATGTTTATTGGAAAGACAGTGTGTGTTTATTTTCAAAGAAACATTTAAGAGGCTTACAAAATGGCAAATTTCAATTGTTCCAACATTCTTTTTATTTTTTTTCACATCAAAACAAAAAACAGAATACCAGCTGGTTACATTATAATAATTTACAACAATATGTATTTAATATTAAAATATGATCATTAAATTAAACTATATTAATGTATCATCAAATTATAAAGAGTAATTTTAGAATACAGTAGAGCCTCGAATATCCGACCCCCAATTAACCGACACCTCGGTTAACCGACCGTCCTAGTCGGCAAATTTCAAATGTCCGCTAGTGATGTGGCGCTACAATATTTGGCTATGTCTTGGCTACTTTAATATTATTTTTACGTGTTTTAGCTGGCAACACTCATTCGACCATGAAAGGGAGCCAGTATTTAAACGAGGCTTAATTTTCTAATTTTTAACGATACAATAGCAACAATTATTTTAAAAAATTTTTGTTAGGCTTAACATCGATGAAAATTCAACGCAAAGTAGGTTAATAGCGATATACTAATTACATAGGATATAATAATATACTACACTAATAATGGATTTTTTCATACTTTTTGGTTATCCGACTTTTCAATTATCCAACCAACCCCAATCGGGTCGGAATACGGAATTTATTACCCTATTACAGTAGAGCCCAATCGAGGCTCTACTGTAATAGGGTAATAAATTAATATATAATATTATTTAAATTTGAATTTGGAATTATAGGTAAATATATTGCTATTTATAAATAAGCTACTATTAATTAATACTATTACTATTAATGATACTAATAGATAGTGTTATATTTTCTGCAATATGAAATTAAGAAATTTTATTCTAAAACAGTATTGTTTTATATCTAAAAGCAGTGTTGATAGAACTTTTTCAATATTCGAACATGTCAAATGAAAGTAAGCCACCCTCCTCACTAGGGAATAGTTTTTCTCAAGTTATATGTTGTGTGTATGTATGATAGTGTCATTTGTGATGCAACTTTTCAAGGGAGGTTTGTATAATTGTATTCTGTAGAACATCTGTGATAGCAGTTCAAAGAAGGATCTGCATTGCCATGTATACTCCAGGCAGTGCATGAAAGAGTATGGTGTTGTCAGATTTTTGACAGTAGGAGGTTACACAGCATAGCACAAAATTCATTTCTTGATGTTAGCAGTTGATGAAGAGCATTGCATTTTCTTACCTACAGTCAAACAATGGAGCAAATGATTCAATGATGATCAGCAAACTTTATAAGAAAGCTTAGACAAGCAAATTGTTACATTACACTGGAGACTAATGGCATAACTTCAGGACAGTAGGTCCAGAGATAAATGGTTAAGAGTGAGCCTCTTCCCTACCTAGATAGGAAATCTTAGAATAGCTTTTTATATATTACTACCACTGGTTCTAATATACAAACAAATTCCTTGTGGACTAAGCGGAAATCAGAATACCTGTTTTCATTTAAATTGGGCTTGTTGGAACATTCCAGTATGCAGTAACACTGAACTCAGTGAATTTGT
The DNA here is from genome assembly GCF_000671375.1 of Centruroides sculpturatus. NCBI lineage: Eukaryota > Metazoa > Arthropoda > Arachnida > Scorpiones > Buthidae > Centruroides > Centruroides sculpturatus. The sequence goes on from NW_019384834.1 coordinate 354,102, forward strand.
ATCTATAAGTTATGCAGTATTCCAGTATTCCACAATGCATCAATGAATCATGATACAGAAAAAGTGTTACAGTATTCACCATGAACTCATTGGTGTAGCAAATGATGCTCATCAGATTCATCAGGTCCTAAACATTGTGAGTTTCAATGAAGCAATATAATGTCCTCCATAATTAATATTTACTGATCATAAAAATAGTCATAAATACTGAGTAAGACAACATGTAACATTTTGATGTAAAGTATGATCCTAAAATATATGTATATGTTTTAAATTATTTATTATATATTTTATTACTTTTATTAAAATTTTCTGTCAAGTACCAAGAAACAACATTCACAAAATTGTTAGACATGTTAAAATTTTGATAATCTCATTTAGGCTGGTCAACTGGACTTTCTTTTGACTGGATAGTGATAATATCCAGTATATTATTAAACACTTTACACGGTTTCAGGTTATGAAACTTGAGTTTAGAAGTAGTTGACAAGTTGACAGCTTATTCTTTTGTCTTGAATCAGTTCACCAAAACATCTTTTTACTCTTGGTACTCTCTTCAACTTGAAGTGAGACTCAATTCTCCAATCATTGCACATTTATGCAGTGACTTTAGTAACCTCATCAAAGCTTCTCCACATTGTCAAGAGGATTTTTAAGGAGCATTGCTGCTTTTCTAGCTTATTGCTTATGAGACTGTAATATCTTTAATATGTGGTTTTAACTGGACAATGCTTTGCCTCTAAAATCATAATAATGGCATTAAATACATCAGTTATTTTTAAACTGGCTGCTTTCTCTCTTTTTTTCTCTTCTGATGATCAGCCAGTCATTGCAGTTAGTCAAAATTTTCAATACATCAAAGCACAGGAAACAAGGGACTTTGATGCAGTCATTTGATAGAGCAAAGTCTCTTTAGGAAAATAGATTGGGAGCATTCTGATTTAAGTGATGCCCATTTTTTGTGTATTTTTTCAAGCATCTCATAGAACATTCATATTTCTTTGATGTTTTTTACAGAATCATTTAAGACTAGGTTTAAAATATGGGCTTCATAATGAATATAACTTGCCAGGCTTTGGATGTTCCTGATTTTTGTTTCAACTTCATAATTCATGTCAGAAATACTGGCAGCTTCGTCAAAACAAAATCCTCTGTGTTTTCTCTCATCTAGGTTGTTTTCTCAAAATATGCAAAAAATTTGTTTATCCCATTTCTTTGTTGCTTTTGCTTCCTCAAATGTAAGGAAGTCCATGTGAATCTTTATATCTCCAGGATGAGCTTAGATATTTCACAATATTTTTAGGACTTTTAGTAAGTCTTCCAGTACCAGACTGTACTTGCTTAATAACTTTATGACTGACAAAAAGTTGCCTTAGTTTGTACTGAGCAAATTTTGTTTGTGGCCTCAAATTGCTAGATTGCATGATGCTAGAGTTAATGTGACATTAATAGTGTGATTCAAAAGTTTTCTCCAGTATTCTACCAGTTGTTTTATTTGGTCTTCTACTTCTTTGTTCACTGTTTTCTTTTGAAGCCATTTCTCATAAGTGTGGCAGGAGTCAAGAAGATGATGATGTTTAGGTCTCTGTTAACACATTCAAAATTTTTCTAGTCCGAGAATTTTTCATCCTAGCACTGTTATACTTTCTACACTACACTATCCGGAACCTGTAACCAGTGCATGACGTGTATATATTGTATACTGCTGTTGACGAACGTTTTTGAACAATCTCTTTGCTCTTCTTCAGGTCAACTGGAATTCCCTGGACGGAGTGTATTCTATTTATTGGGATCAGGTGTCATTTTGACAAAGTGGTTCCTTTCCGACATGCACGGTCTTGCAGTGGAGGGGGGAAGTTGCAGGTTGGCATCCAACAGTGATTGTCAGGCCTACTTTCACCCCGGTGCTGAGATTAGAATAGTTTCTTTTTTCTGTTATACTTTCATCAATTTTCCAAATAACCAGCAAGGATGGCAATACCATGGATTTACAAGGACAAGTAGCAGAGCCAAAATCACTCAAATGTTATTTCAGTTTTGAAAGTTTGGTGATGGTAGTGGTGGTAAAAATTAAAACTTTTTTCCACTTGATCCAAGTTGAAGGGAATCAATGCCAAAAAAATCTACATAGTCCTTTCTTCAGATATAATGAATGCTTTTTCTTAACTGTTCAGATTTTTTAGATAACATGCTAAATCTATTGGGGTTGTCTTATTACTACTGGATACTTCAGATTGAAGATTAAGTCTAAATCAGTTTCTGAGTCCAAATCTAAATTACCAGTCATTCTTGCTTTGATTTTTGAATAATCTGTTTGAACAGTTGCTGCTGTCAATGGACCAGGTTCTACTGATAACAAGTGGAGCTGAGAGTGTGATTCAATTTTTTTTTTTTTTTAAAGACCTTTTCTGCAGAATCAGTTCCATATTTAGAAGATAACTGAGGAAAGCATCTGCCAGTTTTTGGTAATTGCTTTGTAGCTTCTTATAAATGTTTTCCCTTTTTTTTTTTCCACTGTGGTAATAAGCACGTGGTGAGGGTTGATTTCACAAAGAAACGGGTATATAAAACAAATAAGATGTGCTTTATTATTTTCTGTGAACATATACAGGAAAGGTTCTTGTTGATTTCGACCTCCCGAGTCCCTACATCAAACAAACGAACAAACAACACCTTTTTTCGATTCACAGTCGAGCAAGACTTTCGCGATACAAAGAGATACTTAACTTCTAACTTAAACCTACTTATATCTAAAAAGAAAAGGAAAAAGGAAAAGAAAGTTAGATTAGAAGAGAGAAACGGAAATATATTNACCGGTATCGGCACCCTGGGGATTTGGCAGTCTGCTTTGCAACTGTCTTCGATTCCATTCATTAGCCACTCGTAGGGAGCTATTTGACTAAGTGCATTGTTTTAACATTTAAAAAGTAAAGAAGATTTTATGTTATTTTTATGTACGTTTCTTTACAAAGCTATATTTAATTATAATTTTCTTTAAAAGTATATTGAAGCAATTGAAGAATATTTTGTAGGTATGTACTGGTACATCCACCACACATTTTATTTCACCAAATAAGTTTTTATTATTTTATTTATAATTTTAGTCCTTATATCGTGGCTAGCGATTCAGAATGTAATTGTGATATTAAAAATACATTTAGAAAAGTCTACAGTTTTTATTGGCTTATCGAATAAACAATACAAATGGACCCTAGACCATTACTGACGTGCAATTGACTGATTGCCCCTGGATGTCAGCTTCTTACAGAAACACAGCTTCCCTATCATCAAATGTCACGGCACACCACTGTCAATTAATGAGAGGAAGTTGGAAAAAACTTTCTACAAAAAACTAAAAAGTGACAAAGAAAAAACTTATTTATTAAAAAGGAACTGTATCTTATTTGAATTGATCAGAAATGATAAAGTAGAAAAATAAGAGAGAAGAAAAGTAGTATGAAGTAAAGTAGTAGTAGAAGTATATGTTATTCTATTAAGTGATGACAGAGCAGAAAATAAAGTACATGTGAGAACTACAGAAATGTCATAAAACATAAAACATCAGGATAGGAAAAATCACCACCATGTTTAGTATAAAACAGATTTTTACACTAATAAGTTTAAGTAAATTTAACACCAAAACTATAGTTGGATAAACTAGTAAATCTATACTATGTATCCAAACTCATTGAATAGTTTGTAAAGAAAAACAAATGTTTTCAGTGGGGTTAAGTCACCCTTATCAGATTATGGCCACCTTTCAAACATAGAACATTTAAGATGGAATGCTTTCTTTTTTTGAAACTTGGAATACGAAATGCGCTGGACTTGTTTAAACACTAAAGATTGCATTTTGATTGGTCAGTTGTGACTGTTGTGTGCCTGGCCTTGCAAATGGTATTATGAAACTCAAACAAATAAGGCTATTCAAGCCTGTGTCAGGGAATTGTTGTCTTTGGAGCATTATATATTTATTATATATTTCAATTTTTTTCAAATATGTTAGTTTTACAGCCATAAAAGCTTTTCCTAGTCTAGATAGGTGTGCATGGACATGTGTATGTTCAAGAAGTTTTTTATTGGTTTTTTTTTTTTTTTAATGGAAGTTAAGTGGTCTTGGAGGCATCAATATTGTGGTGGCTTCAATTTACTGTAGCCTCTTGCATATTTTATCATCTGTTAAGAGGATGGAGTATATGCCTGGAAGACTTCTTCTGACAAGGGTGTTCTTGTTGTTCTTAAGTAACATGTATATGGTTGGACTCATTTTGATGGCTAACAATATATTGTTAGTTTCAGCAACCTCTGTAGCCATGCACTAATAGTTTGTTGTATGTTACAATTCTATACTGTTGAACTTTCACTTTTGTGTCTGATTGTATTTTGTACTTCTCAATAAGGTCTTCTATGATGTTGGGGTTGTATCCCAGTTATATCACTATGGTTTTGATTTAATTCAGTTCCTCCTTCTTAGTTTTATAATTGGATGTGTGAGTGTATTTTCTTTTTATTAATGATCTAAAGCTTGCTGTTTCAAACTTGAATGGATTATGTGAATGTGCTGATATCAACACATGATAGTAGGGTGGATTCTGATGTACTATGAAATTGCTGTTCCTTGCTTCTTATAGTGATATCAAGAAAATGCACTTTGGGAAAAGGAAAATTACAGATTTTTAATTTTTCTTTGAAGGATTGTCATCTAGAGTTTATCATCCAAACTTCTTTTTATTCTTGGTGCCCTTGCTAAATTCAGATTTTTCCAAGGCACCATATGTCAAATTCTAACAAGTACAATTTGTAAAATAGCAAATAGCCAATTTATTTTTAATTAAAGCAGTAATAACCTACATCAAAAGCTGTCAATAAATTTCTATCAGATAAAAGGACATTCGAATAACAAGTGGAATGACTGTGCAGACTGACTCACAAGAATGGCCCCCAAAAGGCTTACTCTAAGGCTTTCTCTCTGATCCCTACCTCTTGGATCACTGAACACCTCAATTAAGAAACTGTTAAGGCATGGCAGGATGAGTGGGATACCAGTGAAACTGGTAGGCTCACTCATCAGTTTCTCCTAAAGGTTACCGCTTCCTCTCTCTGGCACCCTGCACCAACCTTCCACTTTACTCAGCTTATCATCGGGCACGGGAACTTTAATTCATATCTGAGACGGTTCTGCGTAGCAGTGATGGTAAATGCCCTCACTGTCCTCAGGAGGACAAAACTCCTGTGTACCTCCTCTTCCATTGCCAGTGGTATAATGAACAGTGCCTCGAACTGATGACCAGTGTCCTTAAAAATAATCATCCCTGGCCATGCCAGCCATTTCTTCTAGAGAGTAGACTGATCTGAAAAATGTTCTTCATCTCAACTGTGGACAACTTTAAGAAAATTCATCACCCATCGCAGAACTGCACGGAATGATATTCATCATTCAGTTCTGCAGATAACTCTGTCTTGCCGTAGCCACTCAGTAACACCATTTCTGTGGTGACTGTTTAATTCTGGTTTTAATTGTAAAAGTGCACTTCATTGTAAATAGCTACATTTAATTGTTCTTTCCCTATGTGGAAAATTTTTGTAATTTATATTCCTCTCTTGACAAATGGTACCTGGCAGGGTGCTCATACGTCTCACTTCCACTTCCTCCTTCATCTTTCTAGACTTCGTTCCCCTCTCATGCCCTTCCTCTTTTCCACCCACCCTTCTCTTAACACCATTTCACCCACTATCTCTTCCCTACTTTAAGACTATGCCTATTGGTGCAGCCTGTTAACTTTTACACTTGTAACTTGTAATTAAAGAGTTAGGATATTAAGTAAAAAATAAATAAAACACATATTTAAGGTAACAAAAAAATTTAATTGAACAAATTCAATTAATTATAATTAGTGGGATGGATGAGCCTGTTCATCACTGCACATTTTCTCAAACCATAGAATCAAATTAGACACAGCAACCTTCATTTCCTTCTTCACATTGGTTTTTGTGCAATGCTTAGTTTTTATCACAGCAACAAACTCAACTTTGCACAAATAAGAAGTCACAAATGAAATTAAGATTATCTGAGCTGTACCACTCATATTCATCTTTTTCTGATATCCAAGTTAATTCTATGCAGCTAAATTTTGTTTTCAATGTGTTGTCACAAGACAACTCAATAAGATTCTCTTCTTCTTAAGATTAAATGGATCTTGAATCCATGCAAATTTATCAATATTATCATTTTGAAAATATTTCTCAAACCAAGTGATAAGCTGTGATAAATGTTCTTCAAAAATATTCTTCATACCTCAAGAGAAATTAACTCCATTGGAAGTCAAACACTGTTGCAACAAGGGAAAACATTCTTTCCTCTGTCTTCATTTATTTTTCTTTTTTGTAGTTTTAATTATTTTTATAAAAGCTGAAATTTTCTCAATCAGTTTTAAAAGGTGCATGTTGCTTCCCTCCAGGAAGAGATTCAGAGCATTCAGCTTTTTTAAAAATATCACACAAGTATGCTAGTTTTACCAAAAAATCTTCAATCACAAAATTTTTGGCATACTTGTCGTCTTCCTCTTTAACATGTTAATTGCTATCCAATGCGCCAGCAGTTATACTAATTAGGGCCGTACAGAGCCATCCGACCATCTGATGTCGCTATAACCAATGTAGTTTCATTCAAGGTTAAATTATCCTGGCTTTGTAAGACATTGTTTTACATCCTAGCAGTGGCCTCTCGTGCACATCTATAAAGTTTGCTCTGACCGCTGGTGGTCATATGACTCTGAACGGCCCTAATTAGTACAACTGCCAGCACAGTGGATAACGGTTAACATAATAAGAAAAATATAGATTTCCTGTTGCAGTTCAAATGTACGAGACAAAACATTACCTCGAGAAGCCATTGCTCACTTGTGGTAATGTTTTGTACTTTCTCAAAGTGCTGTAGTACAACAAAGATGTGTGCTCAGATCCCACATCATTTTTTGAAAAATCTGCCTTCAATGGCCATTTTTATAAAGTTTACTACATGTACTACATATTCTGCAGGACTTAGATATTTTGATGTTAATGCTTCCCTGTGAATAATGCAATGGGTCCACAGTGCATCAGGGTCTTTGCTTTGAAAAAGTGCTTGCAATTCTCCATAATATCCGAACATAGAATGAACACCATCAGTAAAGATACCAATGCATTTTGTCCACTCCAAATTATTTTTGGAAATAAAAGTATAAAGGATCTCGAACAAGTCGTAAGCCTTAGCACCAGGAGTGATACTTTTACAGAAGAGAAAGTCTTCTACAATGTTGTTATTATCTATAAATTATAAACTGTACATAGCAAATCAAGTGAGCATTATTATTATTGTGTCCTCATCCAGCTGCAATCCAAATTCCTTCCCTTTTATTTTTTCAATAACTGAACATTGGAGGTTCTTCTCTATTTGCTGCATTCTGCAACTGATAATGTTATAGGACAGAGGCACTTTTAAAAGCTGCTACCCAGCAGACCCACTGATCATAATATTCATCATATTTACAGTAGCCAGTAGAATGAGTTTTTCTGTGATGGTATGAGGCTTTTTACATTTTGCGATTCCATGTGCCACCTTTACTACTGAGTAAATGATTTGAATCAGGTCTGCTAGATGTCGCATCTTATCACATTGAATTGAAAGTGAAAGTAAAATTATGAAAATTTTATAATATATTGTGGGTGCCCTAGGGAGCCACGGTGCACACTTTGGGAACCACTGATCTAGAGAAATAACAAAAAGTACTAGTCATATTCCATAATTCTATCTTATCAAGAGCTGTTAACTGTAGTGAAATCCTAAAGTGCAAAAGGAAAAAAACAGTCTTGACTTACAGAACAACACAAGAACAGAAAAGTGACCTGGGCAAAGAATACCTATCTTGGAAGAATGAATAAGGGAGCATCAATTTTATCAATGAGAAGAAATTCAACCTAGATGGACAGTTCCAATGGTTTGGCATTTTACAGACTTGATAGAATACAGAAACAGATCTGCAAGTGACAACAGTGATGATGTGTGACTTTGACAACAGGGAAGATCAGTGATGGTGTGGGACTTTGGTTGTAGTGGTGAAACAAATCTTGTATTCACTACTGGTTGAATGAAAGCTACTGACTACCAACACCTGTTAGAAAAGAGCTTTATGCCTATTGTGACCATTTTGGATCTTTCAGCAGGACAATGCAACCATACATGCTAAGTCAACATAGGAATGGTTTTTGGAAAATGGAGTTCATGTTGTGGAATGGCTAGCCAATTCACCAGACTTGAATCCCTCTGGAGAACCTCTGGAAAATGTAGTATAGGACTGTGTAAGCCAGTAGTAAACATAACATTGATAACTGAAGAATGCAATTATATCTGCATAGAAAGAAATTGACATTTTTTGTGTTGCAGAAGCTTATAGAAAGAATCATAATCATGTTATTTTGAAAAATGGTTTATTTAGTGGATATTAAAAAGGATGGCTGTATCGTTTTGCAACAAAATAGTTATTTTTATTTGTTTTTCCTTTTACACTTTACTGAAAAATAACTGCTATTTATTACGTTAATATATAAATTATTTGTTAATGTTTCTATAAGAATTACTTTTGCAATTACTTGTATTGTTTTAATAAAACTATGTTCAAAAAAACATAGTAGTTGTATCATTTTGAAACTGATCTTATAAATATTGCATATACTAATTTTCATGCAAAACAAGAGACTCTTAACTCATGTCATTAATTAATAAATATATTTGAATATTTCTCTGAAATCAAAAAATAATATTAAATCAAAAAGTATTTCATGCATTTTAACATTTGAGAAATTCATATAAATTATTGTTCATTAATAAAAATAGAACTGAAGAATAAATAAATAACAGAAAAGCAAATAAAGTATGACCAATTAGTAAATCAGATCTAAAACTGCTTCAAATCATTATATTACCAGTTTTAATTTTTAGAAATTTCTTGTTTTTTTAATAACATCATTAAAAATATTCAATGAATGATTTTTGCATATTTTGTTTTTGTTTATTTTTGTAAGCACTGTACATAAATAGTTTGAATATCACAAACTCTTTAATGCACTCTACATAATGCATGTAGACTGTTTTCTCTCTTCATTTTTGTATGCCTTATCTCTGTTTCTTTCTTTTTAACATTTTTCACTAGNATTTAAAAAGTAAAGAAGATTTTATGTTATTTTTATGTACGTTTCTTTACAAAGCTATATTTAATTATAATTTTCTTTAAAAGTATATTGAAGCAATTGAAGAATATTTTGTAGGTATGTACTGGTACATCCACCACACATTTTATTTCACCAAGTAAGTTTTTATTATTTTATTTATAATTTTAGTCCTTATATCGTGGCTAGCGATTCAGAATGTAATTGTGATATTAAAAATACATTTAGAAAAGTCTACAGTTTTTATTGGCTTATCGAATAAACAATACAAATGGACCCTAGACCATTACTGACGTGCAATTGACTGATTGCCCCTGGATGTCAGCTTCTTACAGAAACACAGCTTCCCTATCATCAAATGTCACGGCACACCACTGTCATTAATGAGAGGAAGTTGGAAAAAACTTTCTACAAAAAACTAAAAAGTGACAAAGAAAAAACTTATTTATTAAAAAGGAACTGTATCTTATTTGAATTGATCAGAAATGATAAAGTAGAAAAATAAGAGAGAAGAAAAGTAGTATGAAGTAAAGTAGTAGTAGAAGTATATGTTATTCTATTAAGTGATGACAGAGCAGAAAATAAAGTACATGTGAGAACTACAGAAATGTCATAAAACATAAAACATCAGGATAGGAAAAATCACCACCATGTTGGGTCAAGAAGCACTTAATAAAGGAGCAAGGAACAGTGAGACAATACAAGAATATTAGAAAAAATAAAGGAAAGAAGAGACTTGGAGATTGTAAAGAAAAATGTGGATATACAAAAAGAGTTTGAGAGGGGAAATATTTAATGGCAAAGAATGTGGAATGTTACCAGATACTTGGAAATGACTCATAAACAAGATGCATTTAGGGCATAAACATAGTTTTTAGGACTTTAACATGTTGACTGCTGACTATGAATTATTTCTTAGTTGGCACTCAAACATCAGTAGTCATCTACGAGATAACTTATATACAGTAATGATATCTGTCTTATATTGTACAAGATAACTTATATTAATGATATAATGTTATATAATGATATGTAGTGTTTTGCCAGATATGATTATTCATGTAGTAAGTAGTTATTATAATTGATTAGTGGGCATCCGGAATAAGAATGACACATCAATTGGATATTATAGAACAAACCATAAAGAAGTTTAAAATGTGATAAAAGTTTTCTGTTTTGATTACCAGATATGAACAGTTTCTTAGTAAATACTCATATACTACCAGAGTGGCTAATCTGTGTCTGGAATATGAAAGACAGATCAATTTGCTGCAAAAGTTTATTGAAAAAATATTGAAATACATTAAAAAAATAGAAAAAACATATTTATTTATATTACCAAAATTATGGATTCACCAAAAAAAACCAAAGTTGTAGGTATGTACTGGTACATCCACCACACATTTTATTTCACCAAATAAGTTTTTATTATTTTATTTATAATTTTAGTCCTTATATCGTGGCTAGCGATTCAGAATGTAATTGTGATATTAAAAATACATTTAGAAAAGTCTACAGTTTTTATTGGCTTATCGAATAAACAATACAAATGGACCCTAGACCATTACTGACGTGCAATTGACTGATTGCCCCTGGATGTCAGCTTCTTACAGAAACACAGCTTCCCTATCATCAAATGTCACGGCACACCACTGTCAATTAATGAGAGGAAGTTGGAAAAAACTTTCTACAAAAAACTAAAAAGTGACAAAGAAAAAACTTATTTATTAAAAAGGAACTGTATCTTATTTGAATTGATCAGAAATGATAAAGTAGAAAAATAAGAGAGAAGAAAAGTAGTATGAAGTAAAGTAGTAGTAGAAGTATATGTTATTCTATTAAGTGATGACAGAGCAGAAAATAAAGTACATGTGAGAACTACAGAAATGTCATAAAACATAAAACATCAGGATAGGAAAATTCCTATCTTGGAAGAATGAATAAGGGAGCATCAATTTTATCAATGAGAAGAAATTCAACCTAGATGGACAGTTCCAATGGTTTGGCATTTTACAGACTTGNTTAATAAAGGAGCAAGGAACAGTGAGACAATACAAGAATATTAGAAAAAATAAAGGAAAGAAGAGACTTGGAGATTGTAAAGAAAAATGTGGATATACAAAAAGAGTTTGAGAGGGGAAATATTTAATGGCAAAGAATGTGGAATGTTACCAGATACTTGGAAATGACTCATAAACAAGATGCATTTAGGGCATAAACATAGTTTTTAGGACTTTAACATGTTGACTGCTGACTATGAATTATTTCTTAGTTGGCACTCAAACATCAGTAGTCATCTACGAGATAACTTATATACAGTAATGATATCTGTCTTATATTGTACAAGATAACTTATATTAATGATATAATGTTATATAATGATATGTAGTGTTTTGCCAGATATGATTATTCATGTAGTAAGTAGTTATTATAATTGATTAGTGGGCATCCGGAATAAGAATGACACATCAATTGGATATTATAGAACAAACCATAAAGAAGTTTAAAATGTGATAAAAGTTTTCTGTTTTGATTACCAGATATGAACAGTTTCTTAGTAAATACTCATATACTACCAGAGTGGCTAATCTGTGTCTGGAATATGAAAGACAGATCAATTTGCTGCAAAAGTTTATTGAAAAAATATTGAAATACATTAAAAAAATAGAAAAAACATATTTATTTATATTACCAAAATTATGGATTCACCAAAAAAAACCAAAGTGAGATTTTTGTAACGGTAAAATGTGTGATTTGCATTTGGTGATTTTATTATTATTTTATAGTTGCCATTTTTTTTCTGAAGTTTGTATGCAATTTTTATGTGATGAGTATGAAATATTGCATGTGTGGGTGAATGAAACATATTGAATAATTTTCTTAGTAGGGGTAGGATAGTTAGGGTGGGTGTCAACAGTCATAGATTACCCAATGATGTGATGTTATATAAACATACTTAGATGACAACTATCAAGCTTATTCACTTTTGTGTCTTCTGGTGATTGGCTTGATTGCCTGAAAGTGCTTGAGAAAAATCTGCTTTAATGGTTATTAGATAATAACTAAGGATGCACCGATAAGCAAAATGACCGATTACCGATTAATCGGCCATGCATTATCGGCCGATACTGATTAATCGGTCGATTAGTATTAATAATTTATTGCATTAATAGTGTGAGATCCTGGAGTTAATTATACAGTTAATTATAATGTGGGAAAAAACCCATTTTTCTCCACCTGGTATTTCCATCTCCCTCGGGTTAGGTAAACAAGAGACAATCGAATATCCTCGCAAAATCAACAATCTCTTCCTTTGTTTCTAAAATAAATCTCAACGCTTAATTGTTGACGCATGGAAACTTCGACATTGTTTAAAAAGTTGAAGTGTTTCTGTGTTTAACAGAAACAGAGTATATTTCTTTAACCGCTGATATTTGGATAGCAACTACAAACAATTATTTTTTTTAAAATGTAACAGCCCACTGGATGAATGATGATTTTCAGCAGGAAAGAGCTGTTTTGCAAATTGTTTCCTTTGAAAGTTCCCACACAGCTACACGAATCAGTGAACAGTTAAAAATTGTTCTTGAACAGTATAAGTTGACAGGTGATAAGATATTCTTAGTACTAAGAAATTCTGCAGCAAATCTGGTAGCTGGAATTAGGAATTGCAACTTAGAAGCATTATCATGCTTTATACATACGCTGCAGCTGACACTAAACCAGTGTTTTTCAACCGGGGTCCACGGTGCCACGATTGGGGTGTCGCGAAGTTTAGGGCCTTTAGGCATTTTCTTGGAAATTTACTTAAGTGTAGTTCAAGATAACTCATTGTCAGTTCTATTTTGCTACGAGATGTCTAGTAAGCAAAGAAACTATGACTAATCGCGTATTAATGTAATGTTCTACACTACGTGAACGCGCGACTTCTCACGAGTTTGCCCAAACCGCATTGCTCGGCCTTCACGTTCCCAGTCCCAGTTCCGGGCCAACCACCAGAGAAGAACGACGCGGACACTCGCGTCTTGTATATGCTTTAAAAAGCGTCGCATTGTACTTCAAAAAGCGTGCGCTTTCAATCGTAAAGTAAGTGCATATTACAGTATTTTCGTAGTATTCAAAAGCAATGATGACAAATAAACAATTTTTTATCATTTTTTTAATTTAAATTTTTTAAATTGATATGAAAAAGATAAGAAAAAATAATGAAATATTTATTTTATATATGCATCAAAATAGTATAAAAGAACGTGACAAAAATTGTTTATCAATAAAATGATAATATAAAATGATGATATATTTGATAATAAAACTATATTTAAAAAACAATAGCGAGACTATTGTTTTACATGTAGGTATTTCGACAAAATTCAATGGACTTAAATTTTGATTTTGAACACGTAGAAACACTTTTGCGTTGCGCATAATATTCGTTTTCGCAAAAAATTCATCTGGCCCATAGTCCCCCCTTATTCGGATTCTAGATTTGCCGCTGGTCGAGGGTGTCGCGATTTGTTATTTTTCAATTAGGTGTGCCACTCGATGAAAAAGGTTGAAAAACACTGCACTAAACGAATGCATATTTTCTGAACAAGATGTGAAAACTATAATCACAGTTAATAGAAATATCGTCACACATTTTAATGTAGCTGTAATCAAATTGGAAAATTTGCAAGAAAAGTTAGGTTTGCAGAAACACAAATTAATTCAAGATGTTCCTACTCGCTGGAATTCTACATACTACATGTTGGAACAGCAAAAGGCCCTTGTCACATATGCTATAGATAATAAAATTCCTACGTTGAGCCATATCAGTGGTCTCTCGTTGAAAAAATTGTTTTACTTGTAAAACCATTCAAAGAAATTATTGTGGAAAGCCAGCAAACGAGAAGCCACTTCGTCTTCAATAATTCCCGCAATAGAGACTGAAATTATTCTTATCAAAAGCAGAGATCATTAGTTTTTTTAGTGGCATTAATAACACAACAGAAAAACTAGAGAATAACTAGAAAATCCAATAAAAAAGATTTTCAGCATATATAGAATACAAGTCTTTATGCTTGTCATTTTTATTAGATTCAAAATGAAATTTCAAAAAGAAAATATGGTAAAGGAAATCTCAATAAGAATTAAATTCTGAAGCTTCTACTTCTGGAGGTGATCAAGATGGAGGTGAATCTCTAAGTTTTTCTGATTTATTTGACGAATTAGCTTCTGGTAAACAAAAGAATGAAGAATAGCATGTTTTTAAAAAGAAAGATAAAACGAGACGAACAAACTTTTTAATCAAGAATTAGAAACATATTTACATTTATCCCTTAAACAAAGACATAGTGACATATTTTTGTGGTGGAAAAGTTCAAAAGAACTTTTTCATAATTTGAGCAAAATAGCTATGAAATATTTAAGTGCCCCAGCATCTTCCA
>NW_019384834.1:370157-387003 GCF_000671375.1 Centruroides sculpturatus
GTTTCAGTCGTCGTATGTTTAGAATAATTTTGTGAGCTCTCTCTCTCGAACGCGCATTAGCATAGATTCAGTCCTAGTCTATAGCTTGTCGTATAATCGTTGTATTTGGTTATTTGTATTCGTTTGTTTGAGATTTATTAAATTATACTTATGTTTTATTTTATCAGAATGTCTCCTCAATTTATTCCGAATCAGATCGCAAACGCGTGTTAATCCACGTATAATAAGATTGATTAACTGGTGTCAAGGAATCCTGACGAACTTCTGAACTTCACAGTTCGGATCTGATTTTATACGCTCTCCTATGAAAACTTTTTAAGATCGGATCTTACGATTCGAAACTCGGAGAACTATTCTCACGGAATAGGCCGATTAAGTGGTACCAACGATCCTTAGTACCCCCGGCTGATCTCACATTTTCACTATTAAGAGATTAGGATTATTGGATGGCTGATCATTGTAGTCCATCATATTTTTATCAAATAATGAAGCACATAAAAGTTTATTTTAGCATTTATGATTATTATTATTTAATAAATAAAATGAAAATAGAGTGATACAAAAAAAATGTTATTATTTAATGGCAATTTTGTGTTTTTGACACTTGTAAGCTTGGCTTTGAAGCAACAGTTCTTGATCATGGTCTGGCTCTGGTTCCACTCAACATTCAATTTTTAGGTGCAGTTTTTCAATATAGGAGTAAATTATTCAAACCATTTTATTTTGTTAATTTATTTATAATCAGTTTTTATTACTTTATATAAATTTTATGTAAACAATAGAAATAGATCTTTTGATCACAAATAATATGTAATTTTACCATTATTCTCACATATATCAAGCTATCATTAATGAGATGGAAACAGTGGTATGCCATTATTGGAAGTGGTGGTCTTTGGACAGAGCTTTGATGAAGTTCTTCATTAGTCCCAACTTAATATGTAAAGGTGGGGGAAGAATTCATTGGGATTCTACTAGAGGAAGATGCTTGACATTCTTTTCTCTGGGATACAGATTTGGTCTTGGAGTCCAATCTTTTCAAATGTAGTGTAAAGATCTAGATCTGTAAATCTAAGATCTGTAATCTAAAAATCTAAAAATTGCTATGTACAATGCTGTAGTTCCGGGAAGTATTGAAAATACTCCAGACAATCAGTTGGGTAAAATGTGTGCGTGAGGACTTTACATAAACAACAACTTGAGTTGCGATTTGAAAAAAAGTTTTAATAATTGACAATATAACTAAACTTTTGCTAACTACTACTAGGTACAAGTAACAACACTCGTGACAATTAGTATAGTTTACAATTATTTTTACAGATGCAGGTCCCTCATTGAATCTCCTTAGTACGAGAACGAAAGTTTCACCTTGTATTCCGGAGTCCGCTTACAATAAGTTCAGCCACGTGGTTCCCTGATTAGCTCAGAGAACAAAAATAATTATCTTATTCGGGTATGTACCCAAACCACACCGTCTAATGATATAAATAAATTATCTTGATGTATAACTCACGACGATGCGATTAGATTGCTTCCTGGGTGATTTTCTGTCCCTTTGTCCAAACTGAATCATGTCCTTACTTTCTTCTATCTCACTCTTTGCTCCAACACACCTCTGCACACCTGACCCAAGTTCCGGTTAGGAAAAAAGATGGTTCCTCCACACATGGGATGACAATTTATACGTCCCGCCATCATGCTACGTCACCTTCTTTACGTGATCACCGCACAGCCAATTGTTACATGGCGGTGGTGCCACCAAAAAAAGGCGGTTCAGACAGAACGGAAAATTAATAAAATATCAATTACACAATTACAATTTCAGGCATGGAATAACGAAACTTATTACACAAAGGGTATAACATACAAAAACCGAAAACATAAAGTATAGTGACGCAGCACTACAATGCCTAAGTATCTTGGGTCCAGACGGGAAGGGGTTCATGTAGCATAAATGAACAATACAAGCTAACTATCACTTCTAAGTTCTGTAATTAGATTTAGCGAATTGAAAACTATAGTTAAAGTACATTTTCATGTAAAAGGAAATTTTGATGTAGACCAGTGTTATTTAATTTAACTTTTATGTATAAAAGATATTGAAAGAATTTTGTTAACATTTGATAAATATAAACTAACATTTATCTCAGATCTTCAATGAAACATATTTAAATTTTATTTTCAGTAAATTTAACTTTTATAGTGTTGATACCATTTTATTGATTGATTATTGAAACAAGTTCTATATTTGTTCCGTAGAAATAATCCATATTTCCAGGAATATAGAATATAGAACCATTGTATAATTAAATTTTGAGTAGCCATACTAAATTTGTTTAAAGTAGTTAGTAGGTAACTTAAAGTACTATTTATTGTTTAGATCTATGTGATTGTTGTTTTTAAATCTTAAAAAAAATTTTTAGAAAAATTTAAATATTCTTAAATTAAGTTTTTAATTTGTATTAATCTCATTCCAAAAATGAAACTGTACAAATAAAGTTGTTTAAAAATTATTATTTGTGATATTATTCATAAATTTAAAATTTTATGTTATATTTAAAATGAACTAAGAAAATAAGTTATTAAAATTATTTTTAAAAATTTATTGAACAATTTTATATTTTTAATTTATAAAAAAATAATTTTTTAAATGAAAAAGCTAATATTATAATATTTTTATATCAGTAATGAGTTTAGTAGAGTGGTTGCTGAAGAATATCTGAAGTACTTTGATTTTGTTTCGGATTCCTTGGATACAGCACTGCGAAAATTTCTCAAAAAATTTTGTTTAATTGGAGAAACACAGGAGAGAGAGAGAGTATTGCTGCATTTCTCAAAACGTTATCTTGACTGTAATCCTGGCATATATCGGTCTCAAGGTAAATTTTTTGAAAAGTAGAAGTAATTATTATGTTAGTCTATTTCTGAAAATTTATATAAAATGAATATAAAAATGATTTATTATGATGAAAAGTAAAGTATAATAGAAGTAAATTCTTAAGTAAATTATTTTTTAAAACAGATGCAGCCCATACCCTTACCTGTGCTTTGATGTTACTTAATTCAGACCTTCATGGAGAGGTAGACGGTACTTACTAACAGAATTAATTACTAATATAATTAGTGTCTAAAAGAAATTATATTTAACAAAATCCTTAAAAAATTAATATCTTAAGATTTCCACAGTAATTTTAACATTTTATTATTTCTGTAGGTATTAATAGAAATCTTACTAATATAATAATTATAAATTTAATCATTTACTTTAAAGAAGAGTGTTAGATCTTATGATAATCATGTACTGTAATCTCCATTTCACTCAGTAAATTTAGAAAAATTTTTGGCACTCTTCTACTTTGTTATCCACATGTGACATGATATTGTTCGCAACATTTGTGCATGCCATGTCATGTCAAAGCAAAGGGCATATGCTCAGTGTCATTTTTAGTATTGAGAGTAAAGATTTTTTAACCTCCAAGCTCTAGAATGAACTCATCAGAAAAAGGGTTTTATTTTGAGGATTTATGAAAAAAGGGGGCTTTGAATTTTTGGGGGGAATAATTTGATAAAGAAAATAGTAAACATATGAAAAAATCCCAGAAGCTGGAAAATAATATAAATACTTACAGACATCTTACAGAAATGCAAATACTGGTACCTTTAATACTGGTACCAATAATTTGCATTTATTGGAAAAAATGAATGTTTTTGATCACTTTCAGAGATCATCACATTATTATATGTTTCCATAAATTGAATGCTATTAGTCACAAAAAGTAAGACTTCTTTAAAATTATTGAATGTTGATAATCAAATTTTCAAAGAATACTTTGAACTTTCTAATCATCTTGGTCTAATAAATTAAAATGAAAGTGAACCTGAAGATGGGCTAAATTAGACTGAAACTATTTGTTATAGAAAAACTTATGCTGGTAACAATGTATTTGATATGTAAATGTTTAAAATAATTTGAGCCAGTTTTAATTTATTAAAATTCAATTTTTCTCTCTCTCTTAACTGTTCATATGGAAGTTTTAGCATACTGATCTCCAATTCAACAACCAGTATTGGTTACATGAATCAACCCACTGAGCAGATGAATATTCTGGTACCTTGATATGATGGCCAGGAGACATTCACAGTTGGCAAGTATAGAAAAGACATGGTTGTTGGGATCAAGTTTAGTTGAAGAGTAAAGCGTAGGGCCTGACGAATCTGTTGGTGGTGAGAATAGACTATCCAGTAGTGAGATGTCTCTTCTTCCCACAGTATTGGCAGGTTGGAAAGGACGAGATTCTGTAAATAAAAATGAATTAAGTGGAACTGTCTTCATACATAGACAGTACAGCAGCATCTCCAACTGACATGATATGCAGTGTTCATAAGTTCAATGTTAGAAGGGTTCTAGGTGGTCTCAGCCCTTGTTTTAAAGCATAGTTAACCATGTCTTGGTCAGGAGGTACCTTCTCTGTTGGTGGATGGCTCTCAGGAGATCGATTACATGGGAAGCTATCCTGTCAGAAAAGCAGAATATTGTCCCAATTGGGCTGTGCTGTCTTGAAGGGATATCTAAGAGATACCAAATAGTGTGTAAAAGAGGATGATAGAAGACAATTCATGCTTCTGGGTTGATTATTAGAGTTGGTGAAGATTGAGACATCTGAACCAGCACTTTAAGAACAAAATGACTGTCCATAATGATAATTATTGGCCAACTAAGTCATCCCAACTGGAGAGCTTTGTAGATTTTCAGTGCTTCCACTATATAGATGCTGTGCTGGAGATCAACTTCAAATGGGGACTTGGCTGCATTGGTCCCCATCATCAGCCAAACAGGCCATCTGCTCTGTTTGGCTGATGATAGAGATGTGAACACCTTTAGAACACCTTTAGAGCATTTAATTTATGGAAATATACAACCTGATAAAGATCTCTGAAAGTGATTTAAACATTTGGTTTTTTTTTCAATAAACATATCTTCTGGAACCAGTATAGAAAGTGTCTGTGAATATAGTAGGCATATATTTCAGTTCTACAAAATAAGTTAAATAAATTATCAGTTAAGGATAACAAAATAGACATTATTAGCTCTGTTTTGTTATCAGGTCTAATTATATACTAGACCTAGAGAATAAATTAACAAACTGGATAACAAAACATTCTTATTCATCTGCATTGTTATCCATCTATTTACATTACATACTTCACTTAAATAAAAAAGAATCAAAGTGGATAACAACATCCAGTGGCATGCAGTCACTATTTTCCAAAGGGACCAGATGTGAGAAAACTCATTTTTCACACATTAACCTATAACAATTATTATTTAAGCACCTAGAAAAAAACTCATTTGAATTGACAAAAACAATTTTCACTTCACACCAAGAATGTTATATGGGAGAGAAATTACATCTAACTGATGTTAAAAACATGTATTTATTAAAAATTGTGAGTACTTTTGAAGACATACAGCCTTCATCATCAAGCAAAAATTGAACACAAATTTTTATTGAATATTTGATATTCCAATCTTGTGCCTTTACTGAATTTAAAAAGAAATGTTGCAGTTATGTTTTATTCTTATGTTTAAAATTTGTTTTTGATTTTTGCCTGATGATGAAGTCTGTATGTCTTTGAAAGTACTTGCAATTTTAATAAATATATGTTTTTTATGTTGATTAGGTATGATTTCTCTCCCAAATTCATTTTATTCACACATTATTGACATACTAATTTTTTAATTTTATTTTGTGAAAAAAAGGCACAGTAAGTTTTCACAATCTTTAATCAAAGCATTTTCAATTGAAAACAAGGAAAGCTGGAAAAGAATTTGTTTTAATATAGAAAATGTAGAAGTGCTCACTGGGATGGTGCATACAAGACAGCAGAGTTTGTATGTTTCTACATATGCTTCTTCAGCTAACTCAATCCATTTCAGGAAACTTATAATTTCAGTCAGTGTTTTATTTGAGAAATCTGACATTCTGTAGACTGCCATTAACTCGCTTCTCAAATTTTCAAAATTGAGCATATCTTATAATTAGATTTCAAAGAAGAAAATAAGTCTTTGGGAAACATGGTTTTAAATGAATGAAATTTTCAGTTAATTCCAGAAACTGAAGTTTTTCAGATTGTTAAATCTTACTTGCATCTGACCAACGATTGTATCAAAAATCTTATTGTAGAGATGTAAGTATTTCATTCTAGTGTTTTCTAATTAATTTTCTCTGTGACACTTTCCCAGTGGTTCAATATTATGTTTTTATTTCACATTTACATAAACTATTTAGAAGTTATTTTGAGCTATTTGGAGGGCAGAAATTGTTTCTTTCACTTTCTCAATACTATATTTAATATTGTAAGTTTTACTCACTGTAATATGGTTGCTGTTTACTCAGTTTCTATGTATAACATCTTTTTAATCCAAAAAACAAGTTTGGTAGACGATCTCACAGCTTTCTGGTTAGAAACAGCTTTATTTTGTAAATTGGACTATAAATGCATTTCAGGTTGGTTTAAGTTCTCAACCTCTCTTCAGTGCTGTACGAAAAAATAACAATATAATTAGGGGCATGACATTACTCAGATATCGCAAAAATAGATTTTTTATATGACAAACCACTTAAATATCATATAAAGACATAAATTGAATTTTCTTTTTTCCACAATTGTATCTTCCATGAATATACACAACAGTCTACTATTTTACATAAAAAATTTTTATAAAATAAATTACAATGGCTTAACACACTTAATTACATAAAAATATACAATTCTATCTAAAAATTTCTTAAACTTACATATTATTTTTCCATTATTCAATACACTTAAAGTGGGTGCATTTCAGTTCTCCCAAGTGAAGACTGTATAAGTGTTAATATAATATAATATATAACATACTGTAATTTAAAATTGTTAAAAATTAATTACTATACAGTTAAATTCTTGAACAACAATGACATATAAAGACATACCAACTAAAGATGTTATCCAGTAATTCTAATTTATCCGAACAAATTGTACAATGGATCTTGGACTGTGCTTTTATTACTATGCTTAACGTGTTGAAGTGCCCTCTATTAATCTGTACCATTGAGGGTCAATTAACATACCATCTGAAATATTAACTAAATTTTCTTTGGTACACTCACACAAAAAATAAAAAAATGTCAAATTAATAGAAGTAATATAAAAATTTTGCATTTAGCAAAAGATGCTTATAAAAAGAAAATTCAAGGAACATGTAGAAATAAGAAAACATCCCAAAGAAAATTTAGTTAATATTTCAGATGGTATGTTAATTGACCCTCAGTGGTACAGATTAATAGAGGGTGCTTCAACACGTTAAGCATAGTAATAAAAGCACAGTAACTGGTACAGTGTCGACTACNAGTCTAGTCTATCTCGCTTTTAAACATATTTCACAAACTGAATTAAATGAGTCACAATCAGATTTATTCAGATTCATTCCACTTGACAAATTGATTAGTTTTTTATATTACTTAAGTGCCCTACTTTTCTATGCCAGTTGTCAGCGATTTTGTTTTCCTCTGTCAGATGCACCTTTTCTTCATTCAGTCTTATAACATACATTCCATTTTCATTCTTTGTTCCTTGGAGCACTTTTATACTGTCCTTTGATATAACAATATTTTCCTTTGTAAAGGTAACTTCAAAGTTGTTAATTGTGATTGTATTAATGAATATCAAGTTTCTACACATATAGTGTAGAAACTTGTGATTAGGCACATACAGTGTATTATTCAACATCCTTATGTAGAAAAGTGGATAAAAGTATGTAGAATATGGGAAAAAATATATTTTAATAATATTTACAGTATTTTTCTTCTTATTAATTAAAAAACGGACTTTATTTTAAAAATAGCTCACGTAGTTTATCTAAGTAATTAATTTGTCCATTTTTCTCTTCTTCTATATCAAATTGAATATCTTTGTTGATGTTGATGATATTAAGGATAATTTTCTCATCTGTTATTTCATTCTTGTGTATCAGTAAATAATCATCAGCATATCTCATTACAATTCTTATACCAGGGATATTATTAATTTTTTCATCAATATTTTTCATAACTAATTCTGCTAATTTTGGCTTCATCTTTGACCCCATACTGATACCATCAACCTGTCTATAGAAATCATCATAAAGTTTGAAATAATTCTTTGTCTATGCGTATTAGGTCAGTTAAAGTTTTATCTATGTTAAGTTGAATTAGAGAAGCTTCTGTTAGTTTCCATTTTATATTTTGGTACATATTTTTTACATCAAGGTTTATTAATTTATCTGTATTTTTTTATTTTTTATTTTTAATTTCTGTATATTATTGATGATGTCATCAGCATTTTTTATGCTATAACTGGAACACTCAATATCTGTCAACTGCTGTTTAATATATTA
This sequence comes from Centruroides sculpturatus, assembly GCF_000671375.1. NCBI lineage: Eukaryota > Metazoa > Arthropoda > Arachnida > Scorpiones > Buthidae > Centruroides > Centruroides sculpturatus. The sequence goes on from NW_019384834.1 coordinate 378,574, forward strand.
TTCTAAATGATAAAGAATAGAATATTTAAAATCATATACAGTCGACCTCCTATAACGCGATAGATACATTCCGTTTTATAAGAATTTCGCGTTGTAGGAATCCTTAAATTCATGAGCCAATCACAGCCTGGCACATGTGCTGTTTACGGACTACGGCTGTTTGAAAGGTTTTCTNTATCAGTAATGAGTTTAGTAGAGTGGTTGCTGAAGAATATCTGAAGTACTTTGATTTTGTTTCGGATTCCTTGGATACAGCACTGCGAAAATTTCTCAAAAAATTTTGTTTAATTGGAGAAACACAGGAGAGAGAGAGAGTATTGCTGCATTTCTCAAAACGTTATCTTGACTGTAATCCTGGCATATATCGGTCTCAAGGTAAATTTTTTGAAAAGTAGAAGTAATTATTATGTTAGTCTATTTCTGAAAATTTATATAAAATGAATATAAAAATGATTTATTATGATGAAAAGTAAAGTATAATAGAAGTAAATTCTTAAGTAAATTATTTTTTAAAACAGATGCAGCCCATACCCTTACCTGTGCTTTGATGTTACTTAATTCAGACCTTCATGGAGAGGTAGACGGTACTTACTAACAGAATTAATTACTAATATAATTAGTGTCTAAAAGAAATTATATTTAACAAAATCCTTAAAAAATTAATATCTTAAGATTTCCACAGTAATTTTAACATTTTATTATTTCTGTAGGTATTAATAGAAATCTTACTAATATAATAATTATAAATTTAATCATTTACTTTAAAGAAGAGTGTTAGATCTTATGATAATCATGTACTGTAATCTCCATTTCACTCAGTAAATTTAGAAAAATTTTTGGCACTCTTCTACTTTGTTATCCACATGTGACATGATATTGTTCGCAACATTTGTGCATGCCATGTCATGTCAAAGCAAAGGGCATATGCTCAGTGTCATTTTTAGTATTGAGAGTAAAGATTTTTTAACCTCCAAGCTCTAGAATGAACTCATCAGAAAATGGGTTTTATTTTGAGGATTTATGAAAAAAGGGGGCTTTGAATTTTTGGGGGGAATAATTTGATAAAGAAAATAGTAAACATATGAAAAAATCCCAGAAGCTGGAAAATAATATAAATACTTACAGACATCTTACAGAAATGCAAATACTGGTACCTTTAATACTGGTACCAATAATTTGCATTTATTGGAAAAAATGAATGTTTTTGATCACTTTCAGAGATCATCACATTATTATATGTTTCCATAAATTGAATGCTATTAGTCACAAAAAGTAAGACTTCTTTAAAATTATTGAATGTTGATAATCAAATTTTCAAAGAATACTTTGAACTTTCTAATCATCTTGGTCTAATAAATTAAAATGAAAGTGAACCTGAAGATGGGCTAAATTAGACTGAAACTATTTGTTATAGAAAAACTTATGCTGGTAACAATGTATTTGATATGTAAATGTTTAAAATAATTTGAGCCAGTTTTAATTTATTAAAATTCAATTTTTCTCTCTCTCTTAACTGTTCATATGGAAGTTTTAGCATACTGATCTCCAATTCAACAACCAGTATTGGTTACATGAATCAACCCACTGAGCAGATGAATATTCTGGTACCTTGATATGATGGCCAGGAGACATTCACAGTTGGCAAGTATAGAAAAGACATGGTTGTTGGGATCAAGTTTAGTTGAAGAGTAAAGCGTAGGGCCTGACGAATCTGTTGGTGGTGAGAATAGACTATCCAGTAGTGAGATGTCTCTTCTTCCCACAGTATTGGCAGGTTGGAAAGGACGAGATTCTGTAAATAAAAATGAATTAAGTGGAACTGTCTTCATACATAGACAGTACAGCAGCATCTCCAACTGACATGATATGCAGTGTTCATAAGTTCAATGTTAGAAGGGTTCTAGGTGGTCTCAGCCCTTGTTTTAAAGCATAGTTAACCATGTCTTGGTCAGGAGGTACCTTCTCTGTTGGTGGATGGCTCTCAGGAGATCGANACTCATACTTATTTTTTTAAACCCCATTCCCGATAACCCGGCATTTTCACAAACTCGGCCACCCTTCGATCCACATTAGGCCGAGTTTTCGAGGTTCTACTGTACCTTGATATGATGGCCAGGAGACATTCACAGTTGGCAAGTATAGAAAAGACATGGTCGTTGGGATCAAGTTTAGTTGAAGAGTAAAGCATAGGGCCTGACAAATCTGTTGGTGGTGAGAATAGACTATCCAGTAGTGAGATGTCTCTTCTTCCCACAATATTGGAAGGTTGGAAAGGATGAGATTCTGTAAATAAAAATGAATTAAGTGGAACTGTCTCCATACATAGACAGCATTTCCAACTGATATGATATGCAGTGTTCATAAGTCTAATGTTAGAAGGGTTCTAGGTGGTCTCAGCCCTTGTTCCAAAGCATAGTTAACCATATCTTGGTCAGGAGGTACCTTCTCTGTTGGTGGATGGCTCTCAGGAGATCGATTACATGGGAAGCTATCCTGTCAGAAAAGCAGAATATTGTCCCAATTGGGCTGTGCTGTCTTGAAGGGATATCTAAGAGATACCAAATAGTGTGTAAAAGAGGATGATAGAAGACAATTCATGCTTCTGGGTTGATTATTAGAGTTGGTGAAGATTGAGACATCTGAACCAGCACTTTAAGAACAAAATGACTGTCCATAATGATAATTATTGGCCAACTAAGTCATCCCAACTGGAGAGCTTTGTAGATTTTCAGTGCTTCCACTATATAGATGCTGTGCTGGAGATCAACTTCAAATGGGGACTTGGCTGCATTGGTCCCCATCATCAGCCAAACAGGCCATCTGCTCTGTTTGGCTGATGATAGAGATGTGAACACCTTTAGAACACCTTTAGAGCATTTAATTTATGGAAATATACAACCTGATAAAGATCTCTGAAAGTGATTTAAACATTTGGTTTTTTTTTCAATAAACATATCTTCTGGAACCAGTATAGAAAGTGTCTGTGAATATAGTAGGCATATATTTCAGTTCTACAAAATAAGTTAAATAAATTATCAGTTAAGGATAACAAAATAGACATTATTAGCTCTGTTTTGTTATCAGGTCTAATTATATACTAGACCTAGAGAATAAATTAACAAACTGGATAACAAAACATTCTTATTCATCTGCATTGTTATCCATCTATTTACATTACATACTTCACTTAAATAAAAAAGAATCAAAGTGGATAACAACATCCAGTGGCATGCAGTCACTATTTTCCAAAGGGACCAGATGTGAGAAAACTCATTTTTCACACATTAACCTATAACAATTATTATTTAAGCACCTAGAAAAAAACTCATTTGAATTGACAAAAACAATTTTCACTTCACACCAAGAATGTTATATGGGAGAGAAATTACATCTAACTGATGTTAAAAACATGTATTTATTAAAAATTGTGAGTACTTTTGAAGACATACAGCCTTCATCATCAAGCAAAAATTGAACACAAATTTTTATTGAATATTTGATATTCCAATCTTGTGCCTTTACTGAATTTAAAAAGAAATGTTGCAGTTATGTTTTATTCTTATGTTTAAAATTTGTTTTTGATTTTTGCCTGATGATGAAGTCTGTATGTCTTTGAAAGTACTTGCAATTTTAATAAATATATGTTTTTTATGTTGATTAGGTATGATTTCTCTCCCAAATTCATTTTATTCACACATTATTGACATACTAATTTTTTAATTTTATTTTGTGAAAAAAAGGCACAGTAAGTTTTCACAATCTTTAATCAAAGCATTTTCAATTGAAAGCAAGGAAAGCTGGAAAAGAATTTGTTTTAATATAGAAAATGTAGAAGTGCTCACTGGGATGGTGCATACAAGACAGCAGAGTTTGTATGTTTCTACATATGCTTCTTCAGCTAACTCAATCCATTTCAGGAAACTTATAATTTCAGTCAGTGTTTTATTTGAGAAATCTGACATTCTGTAGACTGCCATTAACTCGCTTCTCAAATTTTCAAAATTGAGCATATCTTATAATTAGATTTCAAAGAAGAAAATAAGTCTTTGGGAAACATGGTTTTAAATGAATGAAATTTTCAGTTAATTCCAGAAACTGAAGTTTTTCAGATTGTTAAATCTTACTTGCATCTGACCAACGATTGTATCAAAAATCTTATTGTAGAGATGTAAGTATTTCATTCTAGTGTTTTCTAATTAATTTTCTCTGTGACACTTTCCCAGTGGTTCAATATTATGTTTTTATTTCACATTTACATAAACTACTTAGAAGTTATTTTGAGCTATTTGGAGGGCAGAAATTGTTTCTTTCACTTTCTCAATACTATATTTAATATTGTAAGTTTTACTCACTGTAATATGGTTGCTGTTTACTCAGTTTCTATATATAACATCTTTTTAATCCAAAAAACAAGTTTGGTAGACGATCTCACAGCTTTCTGGTTAGAAACAGCTTTATTTTGTAAATTGGACTATAAATGCATTTCAGGTTGGTTTAAGTTCTCAACCTCTCTTCAGTGCTGTACGAAAAAATAACAATATAATTAGGGGCATGACATTACTCAGATATCGCAAAAATAGATTTTTTATATGACAAACCACTTAAATATCATATAAAGACATAAATTGAATTTTCTTTTTTCCACAATTGTATCTTCCATGAATATACACAACAGTCTACTATTTTACATAAAAATTTTTATAAAATAAATTACAATGGCTTGACACACTTAATTACATAAAAATTTCTTAAAAACTTACATATATATTTCCATTATTCAATACATTTAAAGTGGGTGCATATCAGTTCTCCCAAATGAAGACTGTATAAGTGTTAATATAATATAACATACTGTAATTTAAAATTATTAAAAATTAATTACTATACAGTTAAATTCTTGAACAACAATTACATATAAATTATATGGCCTACCGACAAAAGTTGTTATTCAGTAATTCTAATTTATCTGAACATACCATACAACAGATCTTGGACTGTGCTTTTATTACTATGCTTAACATGTTGAAGTGCCCTCTATTAATCCGTACCATTGAAGGTCAATTAACATACCATCTAAAATATTAGCTAAATTTTCTTTGGGATGTTTGTTTATTTCTACATGTTTCTTGAATTTTCTTTTATAAGCATCCTTTTTTAAATGTAAAATTTTTATATTATTTCTATTAATTTGACATTTTTTTATTTTTTGTGAGTGTACCACAGGAAGTTATTGTATCCAAGCCAAATAGCTGCTTCATGCTCTTTTATTCTTATTTTCAATAAACTAGTTTCACCTATATAAATTTTTGGATTTTGACAGTTACACTCTATTTGATAAACTATCGCTGCCTTTTTAAGATTATCTATTTTATTGTTATGTTGTTTATTAATGTTTTATAAATGTTATGTGATATTTTATTGGTCAAAGATGAGGCCAAACTAATATTATCCTTTTTAAGATTATTGCAATTGTCAAAAATGTTTTTAATATACAGAAAGGTTTTATATTTTTATCCTGTTTATATTTTGTATTACAGTGGTGCCTCGTACAGCGTACTTAAACCGTTCCAGGTGCACGTCTGTTAAGTGAAACGTCCGTTATACAAAACGCATTTTCCCATAGAAATACATGTTAAAACATATAATTTGTTCCGCAGCATAAAATAACCGTACTGTACCATAAAAAAATGAAAATGGAGCAGACACCAATTATGCCAGGTAGTCAGATGTTGTGAGGAGGAGGTGGAAGAACACTTTCTTTACACATTCATACAGATACAGACTTTTTACACATTGCAGCGGGTCTTTTTTTATTGTTTTTTAATCGGAGTCAGATTTAGGAGAGGCTACTGGAACTTGCAGGGTCAACTTCTTTTGTTCCATCCTTTGTTTTTTGCCTGCTGGCTTCTTGAAAAACATGACCAAGGTGGTCTGTTTCTCTTTCTTCTTTAACACCTGTCGGAAATGACGGACAAAGGTGTCATCGTAGAGATCATTGATCCTGTTGGCCTCAGCTGTGTTTGGATAATGAGTGTTGGTAAACTCCTGAACCTTTCCCCATTCGACAAGAAAGTTTTTGTCAACTTTCACTCCTGATGATGTCTTGCTTTGTTTCAATTGAAATCACCTTTCTGTTTTTTTAGAAGCCATGATGCATTATAAATGACTTAACTTGCCAGATTATATGATACGAATAATTCTTTATTAATTAAGATCACTAAACACTTCTACGAGCTACTCTCGATCAGTTTGTTTTTTACAACCTCTTTTCGTCCCGCCACCTCGGCATCTACACAATTACATTTAATGTTTATTTAAATCATCAACATATATTACATTACATTTCTACTTCAGATATACTAATAATACATTCTAATAATACTAATATATCCTAAAAATAGCAAATTGCCATTAGCAACGGCAAAAGAGTGGAAACATCATTCGCACTTGTTCGAAGAAAGTCCATTGTTTGTCTCACATAACTGCCGAACGGAAAGTCTGTTGTTCGCAGCAAGTCCGTTGCTCGAGTCACATAACGGTCAAACAGAAAGTCCGTTATTTGCAGCGTCCGTTATTCGAGGCGTACATTATACGAGGCACCACTGTATATCTATTTATGTAATATTGTTTATGCCATATATTTAGTTTCACTTTAGGATAGTCATTAAGAATAAACTTTGTTTCTAGCTCTTTTAATTTATTTTCTTGATTTTTATTGTCAGATATTCTTGTATATATGTTTTTTAAGTCCATAATATAAGTATTCTTTTTTATGGTTTCCGGAATGTATGAATGGTAGTTAATTGTTTTATTAACATTACAGGGTTTCTTATATGTTATAAAAGTGAATTTATCTAGGTTATTTATTATACGAGGGCTATTTTTTAAATAAGGTCCATTTGTGAATGAGAGTGAGAATGACATGCGATTGCAGCAGTGTGCATGAGCATCTGCTTTCAGCATGCTTTGCATGTGGTTAGATGCCATTTGCAGTCATATTGTTTGTCTGTGTGCTGAGCTGTAGAAGTTTATAATGTTTAAGAAAATTGAGTTGCCTGCTGACTGTAAGATACGATCTGTTATTCAATTTCAGCATGAAAGATCATGGTAACTGTCTTTTGAGACAGGAAAGGGACTTTGTTAGTGGATTTTATGTCAAGAGGCACAACAATCGATTCTGATGCTTATTGTGACCTTGAGAAAATTCCACCGTGCCATACAAGAAAGCGGTGTGGCCTAATGTCTTTTGATGGCAGGCGACAGATTTCTTTGAAGTCGGAATTTTAAAAATTTTTGAGTAGTATAACAAATGTTTGAACAAAAATGGATGTTATGTAGAAAAGTGGATAAAAGTATGTAGAATATGGGAAAAAATATATTTTAATAATATTTACAGTATTTTTCTTCTTATTAATTAAAAAACGGACTTTATTTTAAAAATAGCTCACGTAGTTTATCTAAGTAATTAATTTGTCCATTTTTCTCTTCTTCTATATCAAATTGAATATCTTTGTTGATGTTGATGATATTAAGGATAATTTTCTCATCTGTTATTTCATTCTTGTGTATCAGTAAATAATCATCAGCATATCTCATTACAATTCTTATACCAGGGATATTATTAATTTTTTCATCAATATTTTTCATAACTAATTCTGCTAATTTTGGCTTCATCTTTGACCCCATACTGATACCATCAACCTGTCTATAGAAATCATCATAAAGTTTGAAATAATTCTTTGTCTATGCGTATTAGGTCAGTTAAAGTTTTATCTATGTTAAGTTGAATTAGAGAAGCTTCTGTTAGTTTCCATTTTATATTTTGGTACATATTTTTTACATCAAGGTTTATTAATTTATCTGTATTTTTTTATTTTTAATTTCTGTATATTATTGATGATGTCATCAGCATTTTTTATGCTATAACTGGAACACTCAATATCTGTCAACTGCTGTTTAATATATTATTCTAAATGATAAAGAATAGAATATTTAAAATCATATACAGTCGACCTCCTATAACGCGATAGATACATTCCGTTTTATAAGAATTTCGCGTTGTAGGAATCCTTAAATTCATGAGCCAATCACAGCCTGGCACATGTGCTGTTTACGGACTACGGCTGTTTGAAAGGTTTTCTTCCATAAAATTAATCGATTCTAGACTAATTTGACTCAACATTTCCAAAACACATATAATTTTTTTGGGAATAATCCATATAAACTATGCTATAAACAAAAAATTGTAGGATTACTTACCGAGTGTGCACCGTTCGACAACACCATTGCTTAAGCTTGTTTTCATCGCGGAGCAGCGCACCAAATGGTGGGCGCATTTTCTGATAAGTTATTTTTCTGCGAAAAATTCATTGAACTTTGGAGACATCATTAATAGAAATAATTTTTATGGCCGTTGAATAAGAAATGTTT
>NW_019384834.1:391824-411956 GCF_000671375.1 Centruroides sculpturatus
CCTGAAGAAATAGAGCGTATCTCCATCACATACAACCCGTACTTAAAATCTCTATACGCTAAGCTTGCCAGCAAACGTCAGCTACGTCTAGCTTTTAAGAGGTGTCCCACCATCTTCAACCTCTTACGTAATGGAAAGGACCCTCCTAACCCCATCAGACGCCCTGGAATCTATAGCATCCCAGTGAAGGACAACAGGTGCGATAGGAACCTGATTTATATAGGCTCCACTAAACGATCTCTGGGAGTCAGAATACAAGAGCATCTAGCCGATATTCGGCACGGAAGAACTTCCACGGCCCTCGCTACGTATGTAACTGATCCGGATATAGTAGCGAACTTCTCCCAGGCCATTCTCCTCCATGATTCGCCTCCTATCGAACACCTCAAATGGCTAGAGGCTATGCACATATTTATATCCTCCACCAACAACACGTGCATAAATTTTAAAGAGGAGATGCTGTTATCGATGGCCTGGCAGGAGTTAATTCACAACACGCTCTAATTCGCCCATCAAACTATGACGGGTAACCAATCGCGCATGCGCGACTTGGATTACGTGAATCCATTCGAACCTACAACTTAAATTTCAAGCTTTAAACGACATGAACGATCGAATTTCTACTTATAACGGACATCGAACGTCTTTAGAAGCTGATTAGAACCTGAAGCAGAACCCAGAAGGGGTTCGAAAACGTTTGTTTTCTGATCTTTTGCATGATCACACCGTAATTGGTTCAGGTGTGTCGATTTTTTGTAGTAGTTCCGGTGTGATAGATAGTGAATTTATTTGTATGTCTACAGACCATTCAAATGGCCAGAAAATGTTACAGCTCCATCATAACTCTACATCATTAGCTTATCTTTACATCCAAAATCTGAAAGTACTTTAAACAGATGATTGCTTTAAAGCAACTGCTGAGCAATCCTTGCTCACATTTTTAAATCCAAGAAATTTTTCCTTGATTTTCGTCTTTTACATACTGAATAACAGTGGAAAGTTCAGATAGTTTTGATATATCTGTGTTTCATCGAGCATGTTTGCAACAAATCTGGCATCCTTTATTTAGCCCTTTATTTTATCTTGACCATGTCTCCAATGCATTCAATAATGCCATTTTGAATGCTATTTGAAGTTCCATATCCTTTGGTTTTTTTGATGTAATCATTCAATTTGCTACCATATTTTGCTAACATATGCAGCAACTCAACATAGTTTCCCCAATTGACAGATTTCTTGTCTTCATCATGACTTCTGAATGGTATTCCCTGCTTTGCCAATAGACATATGATATAAATGAATTGTTTCATTATTTCTCAATTGAAGTCAACATCTTGATTGGGCTTCAAAACTTTTACTCTGTATTGATTAGGTTTCTCATTTCCCAGTGCTTTGCTTGTCCTAGATTTTGAGGAAAAAGCTATCTGTTTCCGGGAAACCTGGGATATAATTAATTATTTTAAGATATAAAATAAATCTTGAAATTGAATGATATAATTATTTTTCATTTTTTAAGTAATTTAATATGTCCTGCAACCTCCAAATTAATAATAATAATAATTCTGTGTAAAATATGTATTAAAAATTATCTTTGAATTATGTAGAAATTTTCACAAATAGAAAAAATTTATTAAAGTTTGTTGGAAACTGCTTACAACAACAAAAAAAAATTTCTTTGAATTGAGTTGAAAATTTAAAGAAATGAACTTAGATCTTCTTAGAAAATTACTTCTAACTTAGAAGGTAATTTTCATTTTTTAAATGAAACATAATACAAAATATTATTGTAAATTTTTATAAGGTTTTAAAAAGCAAAGATGGTTAATACTCCAATCACTCAATCTGATTTTTATTTTAGTAATGAAAATTCCTGTTACTGAGAATGCCCTTTCTGATTCAATTGATGTGGGTGGAATTGTCTGTAAGGCATTTAAGAGAAGACAGATGTTATGTGTTTTTTCACCTGTAGCCTCGAAGATTTCTAGTTAGTTTTCAAGATGTGTTGCAATACTTCTTTTGCTCTCAAGTATTCTTGATTTGTCTACCTTGGTTGCTTTAATAGCAGCATCAAGCATTTAGCCCGATAATTCAGCAGTTTGTTTGGCTTTAATAATCAGTATAATATATAGTTGGTTTGCTGTATGTTATATTAACAATGTAAATTCGTCTCTGTAATTCAAAACACACGCTTTGGTAGACGTATCTCACAGCAATTTCTGGTTCTTTTATTTGTAGTTCAATGAAAAATAAAAGTTAAATTTGCTAACCAGAAATTGCTGTGAGATACGTCTACCAAAGCGTGTGTTTTGGATTACAGAGACGAATTTACATTGTTAATATAACATACAGCAAACCAACTATATATTATACTGATTATTAAAGCCAAACAAACTGCTGAATTATCGGGCTAAATGCTTGATGCTGCTATTAAAGCAACCAAGGTAGACAAATCAAGAATACTTGAGAGCAAAAGAAGTATTGCAACACATCTTGAAAACTAACTAGAAATCTTCGAGGCTACAGGTGAAAAAACACATAACATCTGTCTTCTCTTAAATGCCTTACAGACAATTCCACCCACATCAATTGAATCAGAAAGGGCATTCTCAGTAACAGGAATTTTCATTACTAAAATAAAAATCAGATTGAGTGATTGGAGTATTAACCATCTTTGCTTTTTAAAACCTTATAAAAATTTACAATAATATTTTGTATTATGTTTCATTTAAAAAATGAAAATTACCTTCTAAGTTAGAAGTAATTTTCTAAGAAGATCTAAGTTCATTTCTTTAAATTTTCAACTCAATTCAAAGANCGATTCTAGACTAATTTGACTCAACATTTCCAAAACACGTATAATTTTTTGGGAATAATCCATATAAACTATGCTATAAACAAAAAATTGTAGGATTACTTACCGAGTGTGCACCGTTCGACAACACCATTGCTTAAGCTTGTTTTCATCGCGGAGCAGCGCACCAAATGGTGGGCGCGTTTTCTGATAAGTTATTTTTCTGCGAAAAATTCGTTGAACTTTGGAGACATCATTAATAGAAATAATTTTTATGGCCGTTGAATGAGAAATGTTTTTTTCACAAGAAATGTATAAAATTACAGTACTGTATTAGACTTACAGTACCTAATTTAGGCCTATATACTGTACAGACGATAGTAAACTCAACTTACTCGCCTAAACTCTCCGTAGCGTGTAAGTAGTTCAGCTGCTCGTCCACTATTGGTCCAGATTCGATCAATCCTGTCACAACACAAGTCAGCAATGACATTTTACCACATTTTATGAGTCTCTTTTAGCATCTTTATATGAATATGGTCACAATTTTTTTGCCGTGATATACGAATCTGCATTATATGAACCCGCGTTATAGGGGGGTCTACTGTATAGGTTTAACTATAGGTCTAAATTTTTCTACTTCTTTGTGTTTTTAATCTTATGTTTAATTTAGGGATTCTATTATTTTTAAAATTAAGAATATAATTTTTTATCGTTTTCACGTATATTTTTATTTAAATATATTTTTTTGATTATTTTAGTTAATTCCTTTTTTATTTCCTCATATGGGTTATTTTTTAATTTTGCATAATTGTCATTATTGATTTGGTTTATATAAAATAGTAAGACTGTTGTGTATATTCATGGAAGATACAATTGTAGAAAAAAGAAAATTCGATTTATGTCTTTATATGATATGTAAGTGGTTTGTCATGTAAAAAATCTTTTTTTGCAATATCTGAGTCATGTCGTGCCCCTAATTATATTGTTGTTTTTTGTACAGCACTGAAGAGAGGTTGAGAACTTAAATCAACCTGAAATTCATTTGTAGTCCAATTTACAAAATAAAGCTGTTTCTAACCAGAAAGCTATGAGATTGTCTACCAAACATGTTTTTTGTATTAAAAAGACATTATATATAGAAATTGTAAGTTTTAATTTGAAGAATATTGAATAATGTATCAATAAGGAAAAAACTATGGCCAAAAATTTCCAGATGGAAAGAGAAATTAATATCCTTGAAAGATGTTATATCTTTTTGGCAGTTATGAATGAGTCAGCATCCAAGTTTCTGGATTATTAATAATATCTTCAAAAAAATTGATCAACTCTGTTTTATTTTCATAGACCACATTTACAATTTCTGAGTTGTGGTTCTATTGTGTATTTGCCTCTGTAGGAAACTGTTTCTTCACTTCTGACTCATTCAATGCATTTACATGCTTTGTAGAATGTGAGAAAAATGATGGAAGGTCACTCAATATCTTAAAAAATACCTTGCTCTCTTTTATGATTTTCACTGATTTGTGAGTTAGGTCTGTAAGGAAACAGTGCATGAAGAGGGCATTGGGACATTTTCTTCTTTACAAGAGTCTACAGACCACAAAAAATCGACACACCTGAACCAATTACGGTGTGATCATGCAAAAGATCAGAAAACAAACGTTTTCGAACCCCTTCTGGGTTCTGCTTCAGGTTCTAATCAGCTTCTAAAGACGTTCGATGTCCGTTATAAGTAGAAATTCGATCGTTCATGTCGTTTAAAGCTTGAAATTTAAGTTGTAGGTTCGAATGGATTCACGTAATCCAAGTCGCGCATGCGCGATTGGTTACCCGTCATAGTTTGATGGGCGAATTAGAGCGTGTTGTGAATTAACTCCTGCCAGGCCATCGATAACAGCATCTCCTCTTTAAAATTTATGCACGTGTTGTTGGTGGAGGATATAAATATGTGCATAGCCTCTAGCCATTTGAGGTGTTCGATAGGAGGCGAATCATGGAGGAGAATGGCCTGGGAGAAGTTCGCTACTATATCCGGATCAGTTACATACGTAGCGAGGGCCGTGGAAGTTCTTCCGTGCCGAATATCGGCTAGATGCTCTTGTATTCTGACTCCCAGAGATCGTTTAGTGGAGCCTATATAAATCAGGTTCCTATCGCACCTGTTGTCCTTCACTGGGATGCTATAGATTCCAGGGCGTCTGATGGGGTTAGGAGGGTCCTTTCCATTACGTAAGAGGTTGAAGATGGTGGGACACCTCTTAAAAGCTAGACGTAGCTGACGTTTGCTGGCAAGCTTAGCGTATAGAGATTTTAAGTACGGGTTGTATGTGATGGAGATACGCTCTATTTCTTCAGGCCGGCCGTCACGGAGTTGGTCCGATTCTTGTACACTCTCCGAATATATACGTTGTTGATGTTGTATTAGCCTATGGATATGTTTGTGATACCCGTGTTGGGCGGCAACGCGGAGTATGTAGGCTAGTTCGGTATCGCGAGCCTGGATGTTAGATGAATGCGTAAAGGCTCTTCTGATTAATGCCCTAAAGGCTGCAGTCTTGTATGAGCTCGGATCACAGGACCCGGTCGGAATATATGATGATGTGGATCCAGGTTTATGATATACCGACGTATTGATTCCCGAGCTATCGACCTTAACGCTTATATCCAGAAAGTGTACTTCAGATGGGTGAGATTGCTCTATTTCCAGAGTCAACCCGAACGGGTTATTGTTGAAAGAATCGACAAATGTTGTTGTATCCGGCGTTGTTTTCCAGATAATGAAGATGTCATCTATATACCTCCTATATAATTTGATGTTGTGGAGGTATTGAGGAAGGACCTTGTCTTCTAATTGCCGTACCACCATTTCACATAGGTCCCCAGAAACCGGACTGCCCATGGGGACCCCTTTACTCTGTGTGTAGATCTTGCCGTTAAATTGAAATACCGAATTATAACAAATTAGGTGCGCCACTTCTAGCACTTGGTTGTGTAAAGTTCGGTCCCCGACAATACGAAATAGGATGTCTCTGAGTGCACAGAATGCTGGAGGGAGCTCAATGGAGGGGTAGAGGGACTTAAAGTCCAATACGGTGAAGTAACAGGGTGAAGTGACATTTTTCAACTGTGCTATAAGCTCCATAGAGCTAGAGATGGTATACGGGTAATCTTCCAAGTGTGGTGTAAGAAGGGTGTGGATGGCTTTCTCCAGCTTACGAGTAGGCGCCCTAGCTTTATCCACCACCGGGCGGAGCTGTTGGCCAGTTTTATGAGTCTTCGCAAAGGCGAACAATTTCGGTATGTCGGGGGAGTCAACGGCCACGTTGACAAGCTCTAAGCGTTTAGCTAGATTGGTGTGAGTGAAACGCTTGACTCTGGAATGAAGCTTGTCGATAAAACTTTCCTCCACTCTCTCGCATTGGGTGAGTGAAATGTATTCCTGTAGGCCCCTTTCGTAGGTGTCGCGTTTCATGAGAACCATGGTATTGGTTTTATCCGCTCTGACAAGAGTGATGTTATTTAGTTTCATCCATCTGACCGTACGTCGGAGTTTGTTTCTCAGATCTACAAGTTCCGAAGACTCCTTAGAATTCCTGATCTTCAGAGTGGCCATCCAGCGATAGTACTCCTTTTGTCTATCCGTTAGGCCCCGTAAGAGGATTTCCAGATCCGGGATGAGGCTCCTTGCGTCATTCTTTCGAGGGGGTAGTGCGAACGCTGGACCAAATTTCAGGACGTCCACTACAAAGGTCGGTAGGATCAAGTTGTCCCATACAATAAACGGGAAGGACGGATGTTTGCGAGTCTTGGGGACCTGGAATCGTAGAATCCACTGGAATTTCTTCCGGTAATGCCTCTTTAGATTGGTTGATAGCCTCTCCTGTATGTTGATTATTCTGGCATTCTCTATAGATAGAATTTCCGGATTGATCTGGAACAACGATTCTTCTATTTCCACCAGTTTAGATAATTTGGAATATAGTTGTTTCCTGGTGTAGCGAATGGCTCTGTTCAGGCACAATGTGTTCAGGCATTCTATCTATAGAGAATGCCAGAATAATCAACATACAGGAGAGGCTATCAACCAATCTAAAGAGGCATTACCGGAAGAAATTCCAGTGGATTCTACGATTCCAGGTCCCCAAGACTCGCAAACATCCGTCCTTCCCGTTTATTGTATGGGACAACTTGATCCTACCGACCTTTGTAGTGGACGTCCTGAAATTTGGTCCAGCGTTCGCACTACCCCCTCGAAAGAATGACGCAAGGAGCCTCATCCCGGATCTGGAAATCCTCTTACGGGGCCTAACGGATAGACAAAAGGAGTACTATCGCTGGATGGCCACTCTGAAGATCAGGAATTCTAAGGAGTCTTCGGAACTTGTAGATCTGAGAAACAAACTCCGACGTACGGTCAGATGGATGAAACTAAATAACATCACTCTTGTCAGAGCGGATAAAACCAATACCATGGTTCTCATGAAACGCGACACCTACGAAAGGGGCCTACAGGAATACATTTCACTCACCCAATGCGAGAGAGTGGAGGAAAGTTTTATCGACAAGCTTCATTCCAGAGTCAAGCGTTTCACTCACACCAATCTAGCTAAACGCTTAGAGCTTGTCAACGTGGCCGTTGACTCCCCCGACATACCGAAATTGTTCGCCTTTGCGAAGACTCATAAAACTGGCCAACAGCTCCGCCCGGTGGTGGATAAAGCTAGGGCGCCTACTCGTAAGCTGGAGAAAGCCATCCACACCCTTCTTACACCACACTTGGAAGATTACCCGTATACCATCTCTAGCTCTATGGAGCTTATAGCACAGTTGAAAAATGTCACTTCACCCTGTTACTTCACCGTATTGGACTTTAAGTCCCTCTACCCCTCCATTGAGCTCCCTCCAGCATTCTGTGCACTCAGAGACATCCTATTTCGTATTGTCGGGGACCGAACTTTACACAACCAAGTGCTAGAAGTGGCGCACCTAATTTGTTATAATTCGGTATTTCAATTTAACGGCAAGATCTACACACAGAGTAAAGGGGTCCCCATGGGCAGTCCGGTTTCTGGGGACCTATGTGAAATGGTGGTACGGCAATTAGAAGACAAGGTCCTTCCTCAATACCTCCACAACATCAAATTATATAGGAGGTATATAGATGACATCTTCATTATCTGGAAAACAACGCCGGATACAACAACATTTGTCGATTCTTTCAACAATAACCCGTTCGGGTTGACTCTGGAAATAGAGCAATCTCACCCATCTGAAGTACACTTTCTGGATATAAGCGTTAAGGTCGATAGCTCGGGAATCAATACGTCGGTATATCATAAACCTGGATCCACATCATCATATATTCCGACCGGGTCCTGTGATCCGAGCTCATACAAGACTGCAGCCTTTAGGGCATTAATCAGAAGAGCCTTTACGCATTCATCTAACATCCAGGCTCGCGATACCGAACTAGCCTACATACTCCGCGTTGCCGCCCAACACGGGTATCACAAACATATCCATAGGCTAATACAACATCAACAACGTATATATTCGGAGAGTGTACAAGAATCGGACCAACTCCGTGACGGCCGGCCTGAAGAAATAGAGCGTATCTCCATCACATACAACCCGTACTTAAAATCTCTATACGCTAAGCTTGCCAGCAAACGTCAGCTACGTCTAGCTTTTAAGAGGTGTCCCACCATCTTCAACCTCTTACGTAATGGAAAGGACCCTCCTAACCCCATCAGACGCCCTGGAATCTATAGCATCCCAGTGAAGGACAACAGGTGCGATAGGAACCTGATTTATATAGGCTCCACTAAACGATCTCTGGGAGTCAGAATACAAGAGCATCTAGCCGATATTCGGCACGGAAGAACTTCCACGGCCCTCGCTACGTATGTAACTGATCCGGATATAGTAGCGAACTTCTCCCAGGCCATTCTCCTCCATGATTCGCCTCCTATCGAACACCTCAAATGGCTAGAGGCTATGCACATATTTATATCCTCCACCAACAACACGTGCATAAATTTTAAAGAGGAGATGCTGTTATCGATGGCCTGGCAGGAGTTAATTCACAACACGCTCTAATTCGCCCATCAAACTATGACGGGTAACCAATCGCGCATGCGCGACTTGGATTACGTGAATCCATTCGAACCTACAACTTAAATTTCAAGCTTTAAACGACATGAACGATCGAATTTCTACTTATAACGGACATCGAACGTCTTTAGAAGCTGATTAGAACCTGAAGCAGAACCCAGAAGGGGTTCGAAAACGTTTGTTTTCCGATCTTTTGCATGATCACACCGTAATTGGTTCAGGTGTGTCGATTTTTTGTAGTAGTTCCGGTGTGATAGATAGTGAATTTATTTGTATTTATACAGACCATTCAAATGGCCAGAAAATGTTACAGCTCCATCATAACTCTACATCATTAGCTTATCTTTACATCCAAAATCTGAAAGTACTTTAAACAGATGATTGCTTTAAAGCAACTGCTGAGCAATCCTTGCTCACATTTTTAAATCCAAGAAATTTTTCCTTGATTTTCGTCTTTTACATACTGAATAACAGTGGAAAGTTCAGATAGTTTTGATATATCTGTGTTTCATCGAGCATGTTTGCAACAAATCTGGCATCCTTTATTTAGCCCTTTATTTTATCTTGACCTATGTCTCCAATGCATTCAATAATGCCATTTTGAATGCTATTTGAAGTTCCATATCCTTTGGTTTTTTTGATGTAATCATTCAATTTGCTACCATATTTTGCTAACATATGCAGCAACTCAACATAGTTTCCTCAATTGACAGATTTCTTGTCTTCATCATGACCTCTGAATGGTATTCCCTGCTTTGCCAATAGACATATGATATAAATGAATTGTTTCATTATTTCTTAATTGAAGTCAACATCTTGATTGGGCTTCAAAACTTTTACTCTGTATTGATTAGGTTTCTCATTTCCCAGTGCTTTGCTTGTCCTAGATTTTGAGGAAAAAGCTATCTGTTTCCGGGAAACCTGGGATATAATTAATTATTTTAAGATATAAAATAAATCTTGAAATTGAATGATATAATTATTTTTCATTTTTTAAGTAATTTAATATGTCCTGCAACCTCCAAATTAATAATAATAATAATTCTGTGTAAAATATGTATTAAAAATTATCTTTGAATTATGTAGAAATTTTCACAAATAGAAAAAATTTATTAAAGTTTGTTGGAAACTGCTTACAACAACAAAAAAAAATTTCTTTGAATTGAGTTGAAAATTTAAAGAAATGAACTTAGATCTTCTTAGAAAATTACTTCTAACTTAGAAGGTAATTTTCATTTTTTAAATGAAACATAATACAAAATATTATTGTAAATTTTTATAAGGTTTTAAAAAGCAAAGATGGTTAATACTCCAATCACTCAATCTGATTTTTATTTTAGTAATGAAAATTCCTGTTACTGAGAATGCCCTTTCTGATTCAATTGATGTGGGTGGAATTGTCTGTAAGGCATTTAAGAGAAGACAGATGTTATGTGTTTTTTCACCTGTAGCCTCGAAGATTTCTAGTTAGTTTTCAAGATGTGTTGCAATACTTCTTTTGCTCTCAAGTATTCTTGATTTGTCTACCTTGGTTGCTTTAATAGCAGCATCAAGCATTTAGCCCGATAATTCAGCAGTTTGTTTGGCTTTAATAATCAGTATAATATATAGTTGGTTTGCTGTATGTTATATTAACAATGTAAATTCGTCTCTGTAATTCAAAACACACGCTTTGGTAGACGTATCTCACAGCAATTTCTGGTTCTTTTATTTGTAGTTCAATGAAAAATAAAAGTTAAATTTGCTAACCAGAAATTGCTGTGAGATACGTCTACCAAAGCGTGTGTTTTGGATTACAGAGACGAATTTACATTGTTTAATAATCAGGTTTATGAAGAAAAACTTCATATTTTCATACTTCATACTTTTTTGTATCCTTGCCAATTTGCATAACCTGGCATAATGCATAATATTGAAGCTACTGGGCATGGTTAAAAATTAGCATCAGTGCAATCTGTCAATGTGTAGGAACTACTGCTTTAATTAAATATTATCACTCCAAGTTTCAGTAACTTCTTTAGCAGCATTGTTTTCCATTTCTTCTTCCATACATTTACTTTCTTCCACTTTATCCAAACTTTGTATTTCCTTATCTGTGTTTTCTTCACAAAATTCTTCCCATTTTGTTTGTTCTTTTAATTTTCTTGTCTATAATATTAGAAAATACAATATCTCTTGAAACTATCACTTTTCTTTTCTTGTGATCCCATCAAAGTAAAAAATTAACATCTGTAGGAGCATATCCTACAGATGTTAATTTTTCACTTCGATAGTCAAGTTTCTTCAAGTGACCTAGAACTTTGGAGTGTGCTTCACAACCAAACATGTGCAGATGTGATAGATCTGGTTTAACCTTTGTCCATTTTTCGATAGGTGTTGTCTACAGTCTCTGTGGGACTTCTATTTAGAAGATATGCTGCCACATACATTGCTTCTCCCCACATTTCCTTGTTTAAGTTAGAATCAAAAATGAGAACTCTAGCCTTTTCTAATAATGTTCTGTTTAACCTTTCTGCTCATCCATTCAATTGTGCACTGTATGGCATCGTGTAGTCTAGTATAATTCCTTTTGATTTATATCAATGTCTTATTTTATCACCGAAATATTCTCTTTATTGTCACAACATAATTTTGATACATCAGAGAATATGTCACTGAGGTAGAAGCATAAATGAATCTGAAAGTATTTGAACATTTCACTTTTATTCTTGAGAAGATATACCATACAAAAGTGACTGAAATTGTCCAGTATGGTCAAAAGGTATTTTTTCCATTCCACTTGTCTGGTTCAGTTAGACTGCACAAATCTGTGTACAATCTCAAGAAGCCTGGTGGCTTTCCATCATGTACTTTTAAATGGTAGTCTAGTCTATCTCGCTTTTAAACATATTTCACAAACTGAATTAAATGAGTCACAATCAGATTTATTCAGATTCATTCCACTTGACAAATTGATTAGTTTTTTATATTACTTAAGTGCCCTACTTTTCTATGCCAGTTGTCAGCGATTTTGTTTTCCTCTGTCAGATGCACCTTTTCTTCATTCAGTCTTATAACATACATTCCATTTTCATTCTTTGTTCCTTGGAGCACTTTTATACTGTCCTTTGATATAACAATATTTTCCTTTGTAAAGGTAACTTCAAAGTTGTTAATTGTGATTGTATTAATGAATATCAAGTTTCTACACATATAGTGTAGAAACTTGTGATTAGGCACATACAGTGTATTATTCAACATCCAGTTCCTGTCTTCAATTGTGCTGATTTCCTTAGCAATCATCAATTTGTTTTTCTTTGTAACAGAAATATTTGTTTCAATATATTCCCAATTTATTAAACAGATCTTTATTGTTGAAAATATGCAAGGATGAACTTCAATCAACAAGAAATACAGTTTCTTCTTTATTTTTCCAATCAGTTGAACTCTCACACAAAAATGACTCCTGTTGCAATATATTTTGTGACTTAGTTCTGAAGAAAGTCTTTTTCCTTGTGAACTATCTTTTGTACAAGAATGACAAGAACTACTGGTTCCAAAATAACATTTGTTATTACTGTGATTATTTTTCTTACATATTGTACAAAATTTGCTACCAGTTTCTCTGAGACAGTGTCTGGCCAAATACTGTCTGCTTTTACATCTAAAACACTTCCTCTCATTGTGAAATGCTCTAACTGAAATGTCTTCTTTCTTTGTTTCTTCAATTACATTTTGTCTTAATTCTTTTGCTGTAGCTATCAAGTTCAAAAGAGTTTTTTTTCATCTCTATTTGTTGAATCCTAGGCTATTTTTAACATCTTAAACTTGTCAGGCAAAACAGTCAATATCTTAGTTATGATCATTTCTTCGTCAATTTCCTGTTTCAAATTTTTTAGTTTAGAAATAATAGTTTACAACTGACAGATATTTGTCATTATGTCACTGTTCTATCAAAGGCAAAATTATAAAAGCTTTGTAAGAGATTATGTCTCTGTTGATGAGTATCTTACTCAAATATATTGCACAGCGAGTCAAACATTTCCTTAGTGGTTATACAGGTCATTATTATATGTACCAGAAAACTTATCAATCATTGATATTATGTATTTTTGTGCTTTAGCATTTTCCATTGCCCAAATTGCCTTTTCTTTATCATCCTTAAAGATCATTGTTGCGAGTCCAATAACTATATTCTGATGCCAGATGTCTTCAGAAATATCGTTATTTGAAATTTTCATATTGTAAAACTTTCCATAGTTTCTAAGTTTTTGAATACTTGCAAGATTGTTTTTGGCAGCCATTTTGATCTGTATTGATACCTTCTAATAATTGTATCAGCAATCATAATTCTAAATTTTCATTAAATTAACAATTATAATTTTCAATTTTTACTTATGGACATCCTTTTGTGTTAATGTTTTGGTTTTATTGGTGTATCCTGGATCCATCCTGTTAAGGTTTGAAGGATTGACAAGACAGCAGTTTATCTTTTTAAAGTTTTTTATTAACTGTATATTACATAACGACTTGCCTCAACTACATGATCCTCACACACAGTGTTGCCGAGAGGCTTAAACACAAAGTTTTATAATTATTATTATTTTTATTTTAACACATATAACCTGCAGAAAATTGCTAGAACAAAAATAAACTTATACAACACTAAACTGTTGTGTAAGATTTATTGCATTATTATTATTAACATTTAGTTTTGCATTTAATATTCGTAATTCATTAAAAAATATTTAATAGATTTAATTGTTGCAGTTTTGTTTATTTAAAATATTTAAATCAGTTTTAAAAATCAAATTTGTAAATGTTTTCTAAAAAAGCTATAAAAATGAAATGTAATTAAATTCTGTTTCCATTAAATGTAACTTTTTTATTTTATTGTCATTTCAGAATGTTGTACATAAAATGACATGTGGAGAATTTATTGAGAATCTGTCTGAATTAAATGATGGAGAAAATTTTCCTAGAGATATTTTAAAATCACTTTATTATTCAATCAAGACACAACCATTGCAGTGGGCCACGTATGTATTTTATTTTTAATACAATTCAGTATTCAACTATATTTTTATTAAATTGTACTGTACAGTTATAATTTCAGTATTTTGTTTATCATTAAATAAATTGGTAAAAAAATTTTTTATATTGTATAATTAATGTTTAGTTAACTTTTCATTTGTAATGAATGTTTATCCATAATAATAATTTCCTTTAAATTTATTTCATTATTTTAAATTTTAAAATTAAGATAGGAATTTTCAAATTATGTGCATTTAAGAATGAATGAAAAGAATGATGTACATTTAAGAAATAAAAATGAAAATTTCTCTACCTTAAATTATTATTTTCAATTGATTATCAGAAATAATCTTTATAAAAGCAAAATTTTTTTTGTTAAATGGGCTTTGCTTTAATTTAGGATACAAACCATAGAAACAAAATTCTGTAGTAATGTTTAAAGCAAAGCCGAATATTATGGGGCTAGAAACGACTATAATACTAATAATTTAATAGACAATTTGGCACCTAACACCTGACTCTAATGCCAAATTGTCTATTAAATTATCTGTAGTAATGTGACAATTGCTCATCATTTCTGTATATAAAATTAAATGGTCAGTTACGAAGCCTTTGTTTATAAGCTTCTAGAATGTTCCATTGCCTGTTATTATCTGGAAGGGCAATAAACTCAGTGGGTGAGTAGAAGAGGGTATACATTGACTCATGGATGAGAGAGCAACTCTCTTTTATTTTCGATGCCATTATGGGAAGAATACAAAGGTGACCAGCGACAATGGGACTGTGCAAAAGAAGAGTTACAAAAGTCAACAGACTCTTCTCCAATTGACAAGATGACCAGGAGAAGACAGTGAGTATGTGACACAAAAATTTGAGGAACCTCTTTTGTTATAGTGTCTCCTCTTCCGAGTATTTTTCAATTGTCTACTAATGATAGAATTATCTTGTAAGAAAATTCACAGATTAGAGTAATACTTAATTGTCGTGAAAGACAAAATGACTGATTGTAATGGGAACCTAAAGTGTTGTAATATTTGAATAC
Organism: Centruroides sculpturatus; assembly: GCF_000671375.1. Taxonomy (NCBI): domain Eukaryota; kingdom Metazoa; phylum Arthropoda; class Arachnida; order Scorpiones; family Buthidae; genus Centruroides; species Centruroides sculpturatus. The sequence continues at coordinate 406,788 of NW_019384834.1, forward strand.
CCTCTGATTATTGAGTGTTTTGGATCTGATGTTAACTCAACTTCGAGTTGAGAAAATAAAAACTTACAGTAATAGAACTCATCACACAAAATTATAGGTAATGTAATGACAATTTGTCAATATATTAATAGTTTTTGTTGATTGTATATGTACAGTTTAGTCACATAAATAATGCAATATGTTAACATTAGATATTTGTTTTCTATAAAACTGAAAAATAAATAAAAATGCATTGCCAAAGTTGAGGTTATTAAAAAAACATTTAATTAAAAAAACATTTTTTACATTCTTTTAAGAATGTAAAAAATGGATTATAACTACTTTTTTATGTTTAAAATTATAAATTCAAACAAAAGAAAAGTTTTTAAAAATATTTGTAAAAATCAACCTTCAACAAAAACCTTTAATATGCAGTCTTTATTAACTTTTCAAACATTTTCTGCCATTTGAATGACCTTCTTCAGGAATAAAAAATCGATTTGTTTTCTATGAAACTATATACAAAACATAGAGCAGTGGCAATGGGAAGTCCTGTATCCGGTGCATTAGGCGAGATAGTCCTAATGACTTTAGAGAAAGCCATCATACCAAAATACACAGTATACGTCTTAATATATGCACACTATGTTGATGACGTTTTGATTATCTGGAAAGAAAAATCAGACATAAACCAATTTATTAGAGACATCAATTTCAGCAAGTTTGGCCTAGAGCTTGAGCTAGAACAAGAGAATGATAAAAACTATACATTTCCTAGACATAGCAATAGAAGTAGAGAAAGAAGGGTAAATCACTACAAAAGTTTACAGAAAGCTGGCCTGTAATCTGTTGTTAATAATACCATGGACCTCCCATGACCTGGCAAGTCATAAACTAGCAGCATTCCGGGTGCTTATAAGAGAGCATACATACTGTAGCAAAATACAAGACAGAATTAAAGAATTAGAGCACATCAAAGAGCTAGCTAGGGAATTTGGAGTCAACCAGAATGTGAACCATTATTAACAAAAGAAGAATAGAAGATAATGAAGTTAATGAATGGGAAAGAATAGAAGAATATGCTGTGATGAAATACATGGCACCCCTAAGCAATATTTACAAAGAAATAGGAGCAGCAACAAACAAAAAAGATAATTTTTAAAAGGAATTTAACAATATACGAGATGCTACATACAGACGAGAAAGACAGACCAGAGCCTTATTGTAGGAATTTATAGTATACCTGTACAAGACGAAAGGCGACAAAAAGAGTTCTACTACATTGGAGCCACAGGCAGGTCATTTAAAGAAAGGTTAAAAGAACATAAAAGTAACATACAGAACAAGCAGCCAGTCACCATACTTGTAAAGTACTTTGTTATTTTCGCCTTTTACAATGATTATCAACATAGCTGTGTGCCAGAAATAGCCGTTACCTAACAGGTACTTTACGCAGATTCGCGTTAATGTGCCAGGCCTGGACTTTAAGCATGCACTGAAAGAAATAATGACAAAGTTATTCAAAACCAATCTAATATTTAATAATTCTAATAATAACTACGTACAAAATTTAGTAACAACCAACAACAAATTTATTCAAAGAAAATCAATAAGAATCAACCTGACAAAACTCAAATCAATCTATTTCCTAACTTAAATCTATTCCCCTTTGGAACTCGACAAAACTTCAAAGACTTAACTTATGTACAGTACAACAATTCTTATGAACTAAAGTCCTAATCGTCACCTCAATATACTAGGAACCTTTTTCCTCAACTCTCAACACTTTCTCTAATCTTTGATCCACAAATCGAATAACTTCAAATCGCTTTGAAACCACTTTATCGCTATTGGACACCTCTTGTCATCTGCTTCTACGAAGCTCACCACGCTCATTGCTAACAGAGTATAAAGTCCGAACCTCACGTGAAGATGACCTTTGTCATCTTCACTTGAGGTTCGAACTTTATACTGTGAGGTGATGTCACAATTCTCATTGAGTTCACTCCCCTCCATTTACATACTTATTCCTAACAGTAACTTTTTCTTTCTGCCTGGCAGCCTATTTCCCAACAATACTCGCTAACCTTTTACATTATTCTTTTTTACAATTTTTCAGGATGTTTTTATTCTTTAAGGTTTAGCAAGTTCCTAAGTTGTGCTTGTGAGGTCTCCCCCCTCTTTCTCCGTGCAGACCTACTTTTTTATGTTTGGGAGCGTAAGTGTGCGCAAGTTTTTCTATGGCGCTTTTTTTTTCGTTGGTGAGTTGGTTTTCTTTCTTCTATTTTTAAGTTACTAAGGTGAGTGGTGAGGAAACCTTTGTCCTAACAAAACATAAGCCCCAAACAAAAATAGAATAAAAAAAATAAAAAATAACTAAAAATAATGCTCGGACTTGGTTCCTTACACACTAGCGACGTATGTTATAGCAGACCCATAGAGGTCATAGTGGATTAGGAAAGAGCTAAATTAATACAAAAGATTCAGGACAAGAGACACCTTAAATACACAGAAGCATGGCAAACACACAAGACCAACCAGGAAGGACAGGCGATAAACTTTAGAGAATCGAGTAAAGTCTCAGCAGCATGGAGAGTGGGCATAGTCTGAATATTTTAGTATGAAAAAAGGATAAATGGTTAAAGAATTAGGCACAGTTGTGTTACTATTTTTATTTATTTATTTATTCTTGTATTGTTTATATGTATATTTGTAAAAGTAACCTGTATATATTGTATTATTTATTTATGAGCTTGCACACTAGACATCTGTGAAAATTCAAACATTTAAAATCGTTCCAAAACAAATTTCATTTTATAGAAATCAGAATCATTTTATTTTTTATTCCTGAAGAAGGTCATTCAAATGGCCAAAAACCTTTGAAAAGTTAATAAAAAAGGCTGCATATTAAAGGTTTTTGTTGAAGTTTGGTTGTTATTTGAGTGCAGTTAGAGAAGAGTATATTTGTAAAATTCAAAAAAATTAATATTTAAAACTTTTTGTTAAATGTTTCTGGTTATCTCAACATTAGCAATGTATTTATTTATTTTTTGGTTATATTAAAATGTTACCAAGTTTTGTGAACTTTCATAATGTGTTTTCTATAACATATGATTGGGTTGCAATTTTCAGATTGCAGGCCTATACATTCTCACTGTCATCTGTTCATCTGTCTGTTCTTCATTAATCTCAAGAACAGAATTAGAAAGATGAAAATTGAGACCAGACATGGAAACCTTAAGACCAAATTAACTATATATGAATTTCTGGTTTGCCTTAAAGTTATGTAATTTCACTTCAAAAGTTTCTTGAGAACAGAGTTAGATAAAAATAGAGACAGATATGGAAAACTTAGGGTTAGAGGCTTCAATTAACTATAGAATAACTTCTGGTGGACTAGAAGTCATGTGACTTTTAAATTAAAAGATGATTAAAACTTATGGCCTGGAATTGTGATGATTCACAATAATATACTTTCAATTTTTATAAAAGGAGATTTACAGAGAGTGAATAAAATATATGATAAAATGTGAAATTGATGAATAAAATATATAAGATTTTTTTTTTATAATTAAGAAAAAATTTATTTTTTTTTCCAGATTCTTTTTTTATTAAAATATTAATTTAATTATAATTATTAAATTTATTAAGAGATGACACTTGATGTTTATCTCAAGGTCAAATTATTGACATTCAATTAGTAATTACTAGCATTAATATAGGCCAATGTAATCCAGCAATCATTTGATATTAATCTAAAAATTGGGTTTATGAATGTTATGTTTGTACCATATTTTCAAAGATTGACTGGCATGCCACATATAACTGGGGGAGACCAGCATGCTGGAAACTCCAGGGTTACTGGCTAAAATGCAACTGAAAAATAAAATTAATCAGATCTAATGAAACTAGTTGTTAAATAAATGTTAAAGGAAACATTCTTCCCAGTACAATAAAATAATAACATTGTAATTTGACTGACAGAAGAAAGTTTTTGTTTACAGAGCAGTAAACAATTAGTGACTTATTGACATTAGTAGTAGTAGTTAGTCAGTTGGGCTTCACTGACAGTCCTGAAAGACAACACCTTCCTCTCAAATTTCACACATAGCAGATGTTAATAGGTGCAAGTTTCTGAAATTTGATGTTTATTTTTGCACTTTTAGATCAAATTACAAATAAAATAAACAAAAAAAAGCACTTTTGACATTTCACCAGTATTTTACATCATTAGAAAGAAGACAAAATGTAGGAATTAAAAATATAATCATAATTTTTGATGTAATGCTGACAGTCTCAGTTTTAGAATAAAAACTGTCATATGGTTTCATACACCCTCTAAACTCACTTAAACCAGCATACCAGCATTTCCCTGGAATAAATTACAGAAATATCTGATTTCAAGGTTGCCCTCAGATAGATTGACATGCTGGACAGTCTGTGAAAAATACAGTATATACAGCATACCAGAGTACATGCAATAGCCAGCTGTGTGCCATGGTAGGAGTTATAGACTGCAGGCACTATAGTCATCCCCAGTTGGCACCATGAGTGACTATTGATAGTATGGTTATATCTAAATTAATAGTTCTTAACAAAGATCAGATGGAGGTCCAGGTAGTGTAACTGGCAATGCATTTATGTGGTGTCAAGTGTAAATCAATTTATGTTTTTAGTTTTTGTAACAAGTGAGTACTCAGCAGCAGCAGATGTCTAAAGAAATAAATGTTAGTTTAGAAATACAGTAGAGCGTTGATTATTCGAATCAATTGGGGACTGGGGTTGTTCGGAAGATCGATGTTTCGGATAACAGATTATGTACGAAAAAATACAGTCGACCCCCCTATAACGTACATTCCTATAACGACAATTCCTATAACGTAGCGAAAAAATTGTAGAAACTTTCGTATAAAGTACCTCCTATAACGTTGTTTTGCGACAAGATTGATAGAGTCTGGACCAATAGTGGATGAGCAGCCGAACTACTTTCCTCCGACCCTGCGCCACGCTACGGAGCGGCTAAATTGAGTTTGCTATCGTCTGTTTAGTATTATATATAAATTATATATAAATTAGGTACTGTACATATAATTATATATTAATTATATATAAATTAGCTACTGTATATATAATTATATATTAACTTAATTTATTGTAAGTTTATTATAATTATATATATGCTTTCTGCCG
>NW_019384834.1:413128-466195 GCF_000671375.1 Centruroides sculpturatus
TACAGTAGAGCGTCGATTATCCGAATCAATTGGGGACTGGGGTTGTTCAGAAGATTGATGTTTCGGATAACCGATTATGTATGAAAAAATATATTAATTTATCCCATCTTGACATTTTTCTCTGTTGCATGTCGCTTCGCGTTGAATTTTCGTCGATGTTAAGCCTAATGAAGACTATTGTATCGTTAAAAATTATTTTTTTATTTTGTATGAACAAAATAAATATATTGAAAAATATAAAAACAGTAAAAAATTATACTTCAGAAGTTAATTTAGTATTAAAAACGTAAAATATTTGAGTAGCCCAAGACATAGCCAAAGATTGCAGCTCCACAGTACTGGCAAAAATTAAAATTTGCCAACTGGAATTCTTTCGGATGATTGACGTTTCGGATGATTGGCTTTTGGATAATCGACGCTCTACTGTATTAAGAAGTGTGTCTTGCTCTATCTTAGTTTTTTTAGTGCATTTTCCAGTCATTAACAGTGTGACCTGTTAATACACATAACAAGTGGGTGTTGTGGGTTTGAGTCCCACTTTGGGCTGATTCTTTTCTTCCAGAATCTTCTAAATTAATTAATTATAATTACAATTTATTATGTATTGCATCTAATTTTACTTAAATTTATTTAAAAATAATTAGATGTAAAGTCTTGGAAACATTCTAATATTTGCATTTGAATCTGTTTAAAATTGGAACTATTGTACTTCCTTGAGTCTAACAAGCAGTTTTTTTGCCTATTTTAGTTGTGTAAAAAAGAGATACATCTAACAATTAATAGTGTCTTACATTCACATTCCAAAACAGCAATCATAAATTGTCATAAGAGGTAATATGTTATCCATCAATAATAAATGCTTTCAGCTATACTGCTCAGTGGTCATATCAGTTTAAATGAACTTTAATGATAAAAAGTATTTAATTTAAACTCCTTTGTAATATGTTTGAATTACTTGTTTTAAAATGACATTAGTATGCAGTATTAAAAGAAAAGTTATTATATATGCACAATAACAGAAATAGAGCTACTAAACATTCTATATTCCATAATATTTATTATGTTTTTCTAACTTAATAAAACAATAAAATTGATTACTTAGAAAAGTTTCCTCCATAAGAAAGATCATAGAAGGATGCATCTTAAAATTGCTAGGATTACAAAGGTAATTTTTGTTTGCATCAACATTTTTCCTAGTTACATACCACTATTTTGCATCTTAACATTGATGGTATCTTAGAATTGAGGAAATTCAGCAGTTTTAAGTGATTATTAAATGATATGAAACACCAATTTCTAGTCCTTAATGTTCTATTCTACATAGAACATTAAGGACTAAAAATTGGTGTTTCATATCATTTAATTTCTACTTGCATCCCTTGACGATGATCAATTCATTTCACTACAGCATCCATAGTAACAACAGTCACATTCTGCTGAGTACCTGGTACTCAGCAGAATGTGACTGTTAGCTTGATGCTGGATCTTCTAATGCTCTAATGGAAAGTTTGATTCATGATCAAATTTGGAATTTGGCATTCCTTCATTGGTCAAGAACTAATAGAAATGTGAGATGGTAGCAGGTGTTCTGTATTTGATGCATGTGCTCATCAGATCATCTCATACAAATATAAAGTGGAGAATATTTCAGCCATGGATGATAGATAAACAGTACAATAAATGCTGTAAAAAAATTACTTAATATTATATAAAATTTGGATTAAAAGGACATAAAAAATAAAAACTGCAAAGTTTTATATGTGAAAAAATTGCAATCAATTTGTTTCGTCAAATAATAGATAAAAATTAATTATATAGTAGGTCTAACAAATAATATCATTATATTGAATTTACTTATGATAGATATTTATGATAGATACTTATGATAGATATTTTAGATATTACTCTTGATTTAACAAATAATAATAGCAGCTAACTGCATTATGGAATAAAGAATATTTTTACATCATATGTAAGCAAGTGTTGAATCAAACTATGGTAGATTCCTAACTCTCAAGTATACAGTGGGTGATCAGTTAATGAACAGATCAGTTAACGAACAAATTGGATAACGAACACTTTCGCGAAAGATTTTTATGATTGGACAACGAACACATGATCAGGTAATGAACACTTCACTGAACAAACATAAAAAGAAGTGACGAAAATAGCAAATACTGATTGATTTTCCTTTGTCTTCAGGTAACTTTTTGGAGCGCGGGAGACATCAACATCGATGTTCAACCCGATATATATTAATCAGATAGTATTCCTCGAACTTTTAAATACTCCCTTGTAATTCCAGCCTTTTATTTTTCTGACAGAAACAACTCTTTTATAGTATTCGCGAGACTCGGGCGAACATTCGTTAAGTTTTATTTTCGAAAGGTAAAATAGAAAAGGTAGAAAATGGGCAGTAGATGTCTGATGTTGCTGGGCAGTATGGCTTGAATCCACAGTAGGGCGCAGTTCAATCTTATCTAAGAAAGATACAGTATAATCAAGAAGACTCAAGCAGCTAAAGGAGTAACAAAAATCACATCTGAGAAATAAAGAACATTGAAGAGCTCATAATGGAACCTGAAACGGATCTGACAACAGAAGAACGCCAAGAACTCTTGAATGAAGAACACCAAGAAACTTAGCGAGATAAGTTTTATTATGAAAAAGAGGATTAATGCCGATATCTGCTATTAAGTAAAGATCTTTTGAAGAAGTGGGAGTTATCAGATCAAAGGTCTTATAATGGCATACAAATCAGGTTGCGGTTTAGGCTTGGGGATCTCTACAATTACAATGCTATTAATTTTGAAAATCCTGAAGAAGAGAGAAAAGCAATTGACGTTAGACAGATTATTTAACCCTCACAACCAAAAAGCATGACTAATAAAAATGCATGTCTGTGTATATACAATAGAGCGTCAATTTTCCGAATCAATTGGGGACTGGGGTTGTTTGTATAACTGATATTTCGGATAACCGATTTATGTACGAAAAAATAGTTTAACGTATCCGATGTTAAAATTTTTATCCGTTGCGTGTCGCTTCGCGTTGAATTTTTGTCGATGTTAAGCCTAACAAAGACTATTGTATCGTTAAAAATTATTTTTTTATTTTGTACAAACAAAATAAATATATTGAAAAATATAAAAACAATAAAAAATTATACTTCAGATGTTAATTTAGTATCAAAAACGTAAAATATTTGAGTAGCCCAAGACATAGCCAAAGATTGAAGCGCCACAGCACTGGCGAAAATTTAAATTTGCCGACTGGAATTCTTTCGGATGATTGACTTTCGGAAAATCAACGCTCTACTGTATGTATTTTTATTATTACATATAAATAAACATAGTAAGAAAGTATATATTTTTTATTTTTTGGGGTCTCCAGAACAAATTAATTAAATTCCCATTAAAACCTATGGTAAATCGATAATTGGTTAACGAGCAATTCGGATAGCGAACAAAGTCTTGGAACGGATTATGTTCATTAACCAATCACCCACTATACTATGAACTGTTGAACTGTAATGGAACATTGTTCAATAACCTTTAGTGTACTTCAGTTGAACTGTAACATTTAATAAAAGTGAACTATAAACTGGCCTTAACATCTTCAGAATTTATAAACACATCAAAAAAATCATAATATCCAGCAGCAAAAAAAATATCTTAATAACTAAATAACTTTTTTGACCATCTTAATTGGTCATCTTCAGGTTTATATTTGATAGGGGAACATAATTAGAATATATAATTTTAAAATGTTGTAATATTATTTTATTAGTTGCATCCACATGCATCACAAAGGATGTATACATATCAAAACAAATAAATCACTGTCATGTAACGATGGAAAAGGTGCATTAGTGTATCTTGAAAAGAACTTCAAAGCTGGTGAAATTCTCTCTCTGTCTTTGTAATTGATGGCAGTTGTTTTTCTAATTGCTTTGTATATCTCTAGTTTTTCAAGATGTTTAAGATGGGCCATCTTCCAAGATGGATGTAAGATATGTGCTTCTTTAAATGTAACCTTAACATCATTTTTTGAGTTGAATGTTTCATCATCTGAAGCTTTCTGAGTTGGCTAAGATGAGGTTAACATTTAACATTAAAACTTTTCATAAAACAATGGTAGTAGAAGCAGAGCCCAGGAAGCATTTTACTTGTTATATGTGTAGAATGTCCCATAGAATGAGGTCTGCAGGACTAGACAAAAACAACGGACAAGTTGGCTTGACAGATATATTGGCTTTTAATTGATTCCCATTGACACAATCACGATATATACATAAAACACAAACTATTACAAAATTGACAGATTTTACAATATCCAAGTAACAACAATATAATGCTTTACACCAGGGGTGGCCAACATGAGGCCCGCGGGCCGCATGCGGCCCGCAGAGCTAGGTCAAATGAACATAAATGTTAACTTTATTGTTCATATCACCAAATGAACATTAGAAGAGTTAAGAAGGTTTGGAAGAGTTCTATGAAACGTATTTGGACAAGGATAAATATCCTGCGTTTTACAAACATGCTCTATCGATGGTTTCGCTATGTGGAAACACTTATGCATGTGAACAACTTTTTAGTCTCATGAAGTACATGTACTTACATCAAATCACAAGTCAGAACACGAATTACTGATGTTCATTTGGAAAACTGTTTGCGTGTAGTGACATCAGTCAAGATCAATTTTGATGCACTTAGTGCTGTAAAACAAATATGACTCACTTTTAAATATTTTTAAATTGTCTAATAAATATGTTTGATTCTCGGTTATGTTTTATTTTCTTCAAAAAAATAAATATACCTATTTTTTGTGTTTTTTTACATTAAACCAGGCAAGTGTTTGACCACGATCTCAGCTACTGGAAAGCAACGATGTGGTTGAAGCTGTAGCACGCTTGCTTGTTTACTTTAATTAACAAAAAAAATATTAGGTGAGTGAGTGGCCCGGCAGGAAATATTATTTCTAAAGTTTGGCCCGCCTGCTAAAAAGGTTGGCCACCCCTGCTTTACACGTTTTCACTTTTCCCTCTCTTTCCTCCTTTCCTTTTAGCTCCCTTCTCACAGCACAAAAGAAAAAGGAACAATAGAAGGCTCATAACAGAAAATACAAACTAATCTACTCAGGACACTTTTTCTACCGCATACAAACACTGGAAGAGAAAAACTAATACATTCGGATGAATCTCCCACTGACCTTTCTCTTGAATATGTTGTATTTTGACGTCAAAGTGTCCTTGGTTGGATGCAAACAAATTGCTGTCCTTTTGGCTGTGCAATACTTCCATCCTTGGTCCTGTCATGCTCAGTGCCTCAATCTTGTATCCACACGTGGCAAGTTAGAGCAAAAAGAAAAAGGTCTCACTACACGTGGATTGCAACCTTTTATATAAGCCAAACAGATATCCTCCTCATGTGACCTCCCCTGTCCAATCCGGCTGTCAACACAAGGTGAACTGAGAAAAGGTGGTACCATGAATGAAAATGAAAGGATTGAGGGAAAAACTGAAACAACAAAAAAAAAAAAATAGTCACAAAGCACTACATATGTTTGTTGGGATTGGGTTGGACTCCATCTCTTCACACTTCAGGATGCAAAATGACACTTTTGTGGGCTTAGTTGCAGGTTTGCTCATTGGAAACTTGGAAACACTTTAACACAATCTCTAAGCATTCAACCATCAAGAAAATGTTGAACAATATGATGTCAAAGTAACACAGATATATATATATATATATCTGTGTTACTTTGACATCATCATATTATTCTTATATATATCTTTATATAGATTAGTCCCTTTAATACTTTATTGATCAGATGCTTAAAGATCAAAAGTTCCTTACATTATCTTAAGCTCAGGATGCAAAATTCATGTAATCTTAATCTATCTGAGGTGACAAAGGATGTCTTCTCCAAGTCTTATTCATTCATTTCTCCCTGACAGTAACAAAAATGCACAAAACTCCATATGGCATTATCTAGTGTTGTATGATTGGAATTCCTTGATGACCATGGGAGAGGTACTGAGAATGTTTCAGATCAATGGCCAATCCATCTGTTTGGAAACAATTTGTCTAAGCAGCTGTAACTTCATCAAGGAGAAAGTTGCAATGCTATCAAACACAGAAGAGTTGAAGAATATAGTAATAGGGACATTTTCTCTTCTAACACCAGAATATCTTTGCAAAACATTGAACAAACTTGGTGCAATATCAGACTCTGTCATGATCACAATAGAGCTTACACTGATATTCTGGACAAATGAAGTATAAGGTATGTTTTGATATATAATGTCTTGGAATGTATGTAAAGGAGATAGTCTTTACAAGAAAAAGAAGAGGATGATGCTCCCTAGATACTACATGTGTACTGTACAATGAAAAAAATGAATGAATGTTGTTTTTGATTTATTATAGTTAAAATAAATTTTTGTAAATTTATGTTTTAAATTATTGAATTAAAAAAATATTTTATATTAGAATATTTTTTAAAAGTTTTTATTTAAAATAATGTTCACATACTATTTATTTTTAAGTAAATTTAAATAAACTTCAAATTTAAATTTAGTATAATTTTAATATAGTAGAAGCTCCATATTTGCATATTACTTGCACATCTCAAATATTTATGGTTTGATATATATAACTTTTTACATTTGCAAAGCTAAAATTTGCTTATTAGCAGAAGGATTAAGAAAAATAATGAAACAACAGATAAAGACAATTAAATGATGTTTTAATGTTTTTATCATAAACATCTGTTGTAGCAATTTCTGTTGTTGATCATAAGATCAAACTAGTGGCTACTGTCTTGAAGTTTGTGTTATTTTAGAATATACTTTTAAGCAGATGGCAAATTTTTTTTATTAGTGTGCTGTGTGATTTTTTTGAGCAGATTTCAGTTATGTTTTCTTTTACTTAAATTAACAATGTTACCTAAACAGAATGACACTAGTGACAAAATATTAAAAAAGGCCAAAGGAGTTGATGTATTTCAAAGAAAAAATTAAAGTTCTAGTTCATTTGCAGGGAAGAGACTCAGCAGTTATAGTTGCTTATGCCTTTGCCATAAATGAACCTTTTATCAGATAAACAAAGAAAATGTATCAGAAATTATAAATGCAGTAACTTCTTGCAGTAAAATTACAAATGTCAGTAATCCAAGTAATTGAAAAATCCAACATGAAAAACCCTTAAGCATTTTGATTGAAAATCAGTCACAGAAAAATGTGTTTTTGAATTGCCTCCATTGCTAAGATGAAGTTATTAACAATAAAGTTTTTCTAGGAAAATTGTACAAGGATATAATAACTGAAGATTTTGAGTCCAATCAACAAGTTGTTACTAAAAGCATAGTAAGCTATAATTTATAAAATTGGAAAAGATGAGTATCATGAATTACAAACAATAGCTATTGAGAAACTGTTAGAATCATACTAAAAAGACAATTTGGAGAAAGACAATGTTACAAGACAATTTTGAGAAATTTGTGACTAAAAATTATGTGGATGTCATTTCAAAAGAAATTGAAAAATGTTTCTGTTAGTCCTTTCATACTGAATATCAAAATGTTATCAAAAGGCATCAAGCTTTCAGGAGATTTTTGTTGAACATTTCATGAATATAAATTATTCTATGAAGAGGAATTTAAATTTAAAAAAAGATTAGAGCATTCATTTTATATTACCAGGAACTGTTGCATGACCTCTGAAGAAAAACAAAATCAGACAAAAATATTTTAAAGAATAATTAAGTAAATATTAACTATAATAATTATTTTTAACATTTTGTTAGGAATAAAATAAACTAAAAAATATTTTTATTTTTTAATTATATATTTTTCTATCCTTTAATCTTATGTTTTTTATATATTTCTCCTTTCTATATTTGTGGTTTCTGTATTCACAACAGTTTTTTAGAATATAACCTCAACTAATATGGAACTTACTTGTGTGTCATCCTTGTATATATCGTCGGTCTCTGTTGTCGTCATGTAAAAAAAATTGTTTTCGTTTGCTTATGCTTTATTTTTTTGTGTATTTGTGTATATATATATATATTTTTTTTGTTTTGTTTTTTTTTTGTGCGGCAGTACTGTATCAGCAGTGGGGGTTATATATGGTGTGCGGGACCGGCAACACTGATTCTGGTTTCTGGCGTTCAAAGTAGAAAGTGTGTCTTTCAGGAGTGCTATATGAAGACACTTTGTGTGAACCGCCACGTGCCAAGCCCATATGGACTTCATGTACTGTGCTCTTGTATATAACTTTTGTGCATAAAGACAGTTTTAATTGTGTATCTTGCTCGCCTCCTCCTTTTGTGGTAACCAAATTCATTCATCCCTGCAAATATTAACCCCATGGATATTCGCAGATTCCACACTTGTTAGATGGAGCTTCTACTGTACATAGTGAGTGCACTCTTACTAATCTAAAGTCCACTTAATCAAAACTATTTTTGTTTGTTCTTCTGCTAAATGATCTAGTCAAAAACAAATAAAATAATTATAGATTACTGTTTAATTTATAAAATTAATATGTACTGTACTATATATTTCAACATAAATAAATATATGTATCAAATATAGCAGGTGTGGCTGACTTATAATGGGGAGCTATGATCTGCTTTCAATGATTCAAAAATACTGGTGATTTGTCATTATACTTTCAATTTTTTTTGTAAATATTTATTATACCTGCTCTTATAAAACTATAAGAACTCTGAAACCTTTATCAGCAAAATTGTTTTATTTAATTACATAATGTTTTTAGCTGTCCAAGCAACCATCTTTATGCTACACTTAATAGAAAGGAACACATTTTATCTATTTTACAATTATTTTGCCAAGTATCCTGATACATTTTTTTTTAATTCAAATTATGTATTTTATTTAATTTCAAATCTATATATTCTGTTTTACATTCTCCTTCTATTCAGTGTATCTTGAAATTGGCTGCTTGAACAGCTGAAAACATTTTATAATTAAATAGCAACTCTTCTGGTAAAGGTGCTGGCACTACTCACAGTTGGATTTGTAACACCATTACTTGAGGGTGAGAGTCACACTCATCCTACATATTTTCATATTCTTAATGATTTGTGTTGATAAATTTTACTTAGGTAAGGAAGTTTTGTTTGAATAACGTACATTTTAATAATACACATTTTAATATTTACCTTACTTTACTTCAGTTAGAATACATTAAATGTAATTTTGATGTAGAAACAGAAAATTGATATCTGATCAGATCAATCACATCAATAAAAGCTGAAATGTGATATCCAGAATTATTGTTAAACTTAATTATAATTTCTATTCATGTTTTGAATTTGTTTTGTCTGGATTTTTAAAATGGCATAGTTTGCAGATTGTTATTATGTGTTATCTGCACATTGGTGCAGTAGACCAGTGTTCTGCAACCGGTGTGCTGTCACATGGTGAAAGGTGTGACGTGAACTTTTACATATTCTGTTAATTTCAAGTTTTATTTATATATTTTTATCACAGTTGTTGTGTTTCTTATGCTTGTATTTCATTCTCTGCCACAGCACTGATGAAATAAGATTCTTGGATGCTGTGTTCCTATTCTTCTTTTTCCAAGAGGGCAATCAAGAGAAAAGTGGGCAATATGCAGACTTTTCTCTTGATACTGATGTTACCTATGGAGGATCTAGTTTCTTTTTCAACACTTTCAAAATTTTCATACAAAGATCCTCACTCTCATTGTCTGCAAGGAAGAAGTCTACATTTTATTCCTCAGAGTTTTCATCAAACCATTTCAAAAACATTTTATCACATTTTATGATAGTATGTATATACAGTATTCCTTTACAATTAGAATCATACCACTTATAATGCAAAAAAAAAGACACAGAATTACTCACAGGTGAGTGCCATGCTAACTTGTTCAACATGACTGAAACAAAGGCAGCACTGAAAGCATTAGCAATGACTATTATTTCCAATTCTGGTATCTTGTTGAAGGAGATACTAGGAAAGGAAGGTAGACAGTTTGGCCACAAAACTTCCAAGAAGACTAAGTTACAAATGCTTTAAAATGAAGGGTGAGTGCAGCACTTGCCCTTGAGTATCAGCAGGTTAAAGTGGTTATAGAAGTCAGACTAGCTTATAAAAATTATGCTGGAAAACATAGCTATATTTACTTATTACAAAGTAATTACATTCTTAAAATAGAAATAACTACAGAATCATTAAAAGGAATCAGCTTTTTAATACAATAAAATGCTTTCCAGAATCATTGTTTCATCATCGTATTTAATGTTTTAATTGAATGTTTTATGATCAAATAGAACAGCTGCTTAAGTTTGAATATAGATGGTTATCTTAAGCAGCTGTTCTCTTCAGCTGTAAAACAGTTAAACATGATGATGGGACAGAATGATCCTGAAAAGCACTTTATCACATTAAAAAGTTGACTCCTTTAAATAATATCATATTCAAGTTTAACCATGTAGTCATCTGATTCAATCTTGTGGTAATGAAATTTCAGAACACTTTCTTTTTGGTAAAGACACCCGGCAATTAAATTAAACAGCAGTATTTAGCATTCATCATAATAATAATTTTCATTCATTATGGAAATTGTAAGTTTTTTTCTCTGGCATACTTGTTTTGAACAAAATTGAAATTGTTTAAAGCATAATATTAGTAAGAAATTTCTAAAATAATATAACTTAGCTGACCATCTATGCACTAGTAAAGAGAACATACTATTTTTTTTGTGTTTCTCATTTAGGATCACTTCATATTCTTTTCACTGTACTGCAGAAATCAGAAATGCATTATCACTAGAGATCAAATTTTGTAGCCACAAAAATTTGAAAAAGTAGCAAATTCAAAAATAAATCTTTATTGTTAGCACATATTACAAAGAACAGAAAGACAATGAACCATTAAGCAAACCTCTATAATTTCTTTACTGTTTTAACTTGCTATTTGTTATAGTTTTTGTGTTCCTTCAAATAAAACGTAAATTCAGATGTCGTGTGCAAGTATATTATATATTATACATGTAAGGATTTCCAGACATAGTACACTTGATAATGAACAACTTGCTCAATCATTTAGAGGTATACCCCTCTCCATCTGTTAGTGGAACATTCCCTACTCTTCCTCAATATTGTCAGTGTTGCCACTGCAGTCTATGTTTCATTTGAAAGAACCAAATACAACACTGTATATAGTATTAATACCTACATTTGGCCTGATGGTGGAGGTGTTTAAGGTGTCAATCTGCTGCTCTGGGAGATTCAAGATTGGGATTGAATCCAGGTGAGTAATCCCAGGAATTTTTGGGTGGTTTGCCCCATATATGCCAGGCCCGTCTCTCACCATTTGGTCACCTCATTGTGAACTTGGCCAAATGATAGATATAAAAATAAACACCCTGACACAGGACAAAGTCAAAAATGGAAACAATGACCACAGTATATCTTTTATTATAATTTACTATTTATGTTACTATTTTAATTTATATTTATGTTACTATTATCACAAACCATTATAAACCCTATACATCAGTATGCAAGTACAGTACATTGTGTAACATTGGTTGAGCAATTACAGAAGACATTGTAAAATAATTTTGTTTGTATTAATATTACTATTATTTAATATATTATTAATTTTGCAATGTGATTGTTTATTGAAATGAAAATTTACTCATTTATTTGTTTGTTTGTTAAGTTATGGCAATGCAACACTTAGGCAATCTGCCTAGGGGGAATGTCTTCTGGGGATCTTTTTAAGGGTAACTGGCACCTATTCAGGCATTACAGATGTGGAGAAAACCCAGAAAACTCCATGTGGCCATGGGTTTGCACTTCACCAGGACTGGTTGGCCAGCCAGTCCTGGTGAAGTGCAAACCCATGACCAAACTCCTGGTGTTCAGGGAATGGAACTGTTTGACCACTAGTGGGCACCCATTTATTTTTAAAAAGTTTTTAATTTTCTTACATTTTCAAAAAAAAAAAAAAAAAAATTTTAAACTGTTCCTTTTTCTTTTCGTACTTTAAAGTTCCTTATATCTAGGAATATATCCATAGACTTGGCAATTTTGTACTGATATTAGTGAAATCAGCACAAACTAGAAAAATTCAGCAAAATGTGTGTAAAGCTTCAAAGTAGCATAAATGCCAAAAATAGCAATTGCTATCAGTTTTGATCTCTAATCGTCACATAGAACATAGTGCTACCAGTACATAATGATTAGTTAAAGAAATTTTTCTATGGAAAAAATAAAATTAATATTTATATGGAAATTACAAATGTTTTGCACTGTATTATCCCAATTGGCCTAAAATGATGCTGCAGTTGACTGACTGATCAATTTGTTTGGCAGATCTGAAATACAATATATTTTTATACATCTTGACCCCTTCAGCATCAAGTAAAACATGTAAGCTGTGACAAATCACAAATGTTTTTGAAACACACCTGATTTCAGCTTAAGGTTGAAGTAGTTCATTTTGAATTGGAATGCACCAAATAGAATGCATGTGTAGCATTTAAATTTGAACATGCCAGTATAAGACATGCACTGAGCCATACTACATCACCCAGACTATAATGGTGTTTAATACCATGCTCGCCATGCTTTGGATAGCTGTATCTCATCTCTAGAGTTTATGCAATTGTGGAGTTATGGCTGGCTTTAAATATTTCAATGAACTCTTAAGAGCCTGAAGAGGTTCAGTGGTATGAAGTTATTATGTTTCCAGTAATAAAGAAGTACATTTTGATACAATATAATATTTATTTAAATATAATCTTGTCTGTGATTTTTTGTTTTTATTTCTTTTTCTCTATGTATAATTCTGTTAATTCAAAGAGCCTTATACAATACAATAAAACCTTGTTTTGCAAGCATCTCAGTTACATGGCCATTTTGCTCATTTGCCACTCATAAAATCCTCAATAAAACTGCATAAGTTTTAATATAAATTAAACTTCATCTTTCTGGCCACTGGCCACCTCACTTAAGTGGTCAAGATAGAAGAGTTCTTCAGTGATATTTATCCTCATTTACAAGTCCAATAGAACAGAAAAACCCTGCATTGCTAAATTCAACATATTTTAAACAGAATTTGAGTTTTTTTGCTATAGTTTTCAAACAGTTTGATGATATCTGTATTAAACAGTTAATAGATTCAGTACAGTACTCTAATTACAGTTCTGTATGACAATTTTTTCATATCCTCACTTATGTGACCAGAAATTTTATACCCCAAAGGTGGTCACATAAGTGAATGTTTACTGTAATTAGTTCAGATTAGTGAGAGTGCTCTATATAGCATTTTTGATGATGGAAGCATGGAATTTCACAAATGTATAAATAAAAATTAAGAAAAACTTAATAAAAACTTATAAAAAAAAGTTGTTTTGTAATTTTACTAACTCAGATATTTGTTAGAAAATATATGCTTGAAAGTAATATCACAATTTTTTGTTACAATATTAAATGAACTATATTTATTATAAAATTAAAATGAAAAATAATATTTTGATATTAGAACTAATTTTTATTATAAAAACTAATATCTTTTAACTTATATTAACTCTGCATTGAATTTTCAATTAGTTGAGGATTTAAAAATATCATAAATGTTCATTTTTTATGATAAAAATTATTTTTAATGATCAGACAGTTTTTTTCTTACATAAAGGAAAAAAGTAGAGAAAAAGAAACTTTGGAAAATGTATGAATTATGCATTGTTTCATTAAGCGATTGCAGCCCAACATTGTTTTTCAATATGATTAACCATATTGAAAAACAATGTTGGGCTGCAGTTTTTAACCATATTTTCATTTAAAAAGTCATGTGACTTCATATATAGTTAATCTACCCTCCAGGTCCTAGCTTTCCATATCTGGTCTCAATTTTTATCTATCTAACTCTGTACTCAAGATTAACAAAGGACAGACAATGGACAACAATGTGAATGTATAGATCTGCAATTTTCAAATTGCAGCCCAATGAATAAAATTACAGTATTTTAAATTATTAATTAATGTATAATACATAATAATTATTTTTTATATACTTGTGGTGATTCTTGTAGCGATGTGTGATGGGTTCCGCGAACAGACCGACACAAAATAAAAGAAACGAATTAAATAAAATAAAATCCGGTTCCCTTTTATTATCGCCAGAAAGAATCGAAGCAGGTTCTTTATGGATCCCAACTTCTCGAGTACAAACACTCGTACAGGCTTGCCGTCTATTACAACAAAGATATCACGTGCTATACGTGACCCGACAATCAAGCGCGTGTAGATCTAAAACTAGAACTTAACCTACTTATAACTATCGAAAGAAAGATTAGATAGGAGAAAAGATAGAACAAGACAGAAATACCCGGGTTTCCTTTCCTAACGTACGTATAATACTGGGGTGAGATACCACTCTTTGTTTTCGTCGTGACTCCTTTGGTCGTCAGCGTCCTTTCTTTTCCTTGCACCACGTGTCCCTTCTTGACTCTCCGTAACACACTCACTTCACGCACTCTCACGCTGCTCGAGGACGATCTTTCTACCACCTTGCCTTCTCTCGTCCTGGTACAAGAATGAGTTCCCTTTCCTTCCTGCAAGACCCCCTGGGTCTTCCTCCTATTGTTCACCGGGCTTTTCTTCGAAATGGTAATCCCACCCCAAGGGTAAGCGGATTAGAAGGGAAAATTTAGAAAATAATCAAGATAAAGAACAAAAGAGTTTCTAAGACTAACTTATATTACATAGAAAACTATAAATTATATGGCCGATGGCCACATACTGATAATATATCAAATATTCAAATACAAAAAATGAAAAACTAAAATCTTCATTTTATAATGTTTAAGTGAGAATGATATTGTTAATTTCATTCATTCTATCATATACAATTCCCATTTAAGATTATTCATTTTAAAGAACATTAATTTTATATGATCGTAAATTTAAAACTCATTCAACAAAAGTGAATCAAATAGTTACATAAAATGATGAAGATGACAACAGATTATGTCTCATGCAACACTTTTGTGAAAACATTTCAATTTAATTAACTTATATGTCAAATCTAAAAGTGGAATTATTTTTAATTTTGATAATCTTTTTGATGACCAAGCTCATCACTTGTCATCAAAAATACTTGATCAATGATACTTGTCAAAAGACTAAAGTTGAAATAATAATTTAGAATACTTTAAATGTTCATAGAGAAATTTATGAAGAGAATAAAAATAAACAGTACAAAATAGATACAAACATCGCTAAACCATATATATAATATAGCTAAACACCAACCAAATGCCGAAATTCTATCGGTCTAGTTTAAGGCTAATTACTAAATGAATTGCGTAACTAATTTGGCTCTAGAGGTAAGCGTTAGGCGCCATCACTTATTAACAATAATAATTATAAAAAAAATTAATTAATTTAAATAATTTAGAACCGCTGGGAGAAAAAGTCTAATAAACTTAGAGAATTACAACTTCTGTCAGTTGATTTGTTGAATGGGTTGTCAATTTCAACTATTATTTCCATCATTACATTTTCTAAATATTTGTCACTTGACAAGTATTTAAAATATGTAGTGTTAAAATCAATATTTCACTTGTGTCACAACAGTTTTGGTATTTCTATTGATAGACAAGAAGGCTTGAAAATACTAGGATTTAAGAAAATTGTTTCTGTTTTGATCACAAAGAAAACAGAGAAATGTATATGTGAAAGAAAATGAATTAATTAATTTATTTAACAAATTTTTTTCAAGAACAAATTTTGTGTTGATATATCATATAGTTTATTTTTGTTTCACATTTTGTCTTATTTATGATATCACAATGTTTTTATAAACAAAATTTTATTTTTTATGAAATAAATAAATACAAATTACAGATATCTCTCTAGTTACAGATAAATAACAGCAGTGATCCATTCCATCCAATGTTTTCATATATGTGTACTTGCAAACTTTATTTAAATTTAAATTTTATAGTTACAATTGTTAGTTCAGAAAGTAGTATTTTTACCTTAATTTCCTGTGAATAAACTGCAGATTATCTGTATTTGGTCTGAAAACAGGTGCAGGTTATGCATCACTATGGATTATCTGTTGATTTTAAATTGCAAACTAACCCAACAGCTTTTAGTAAGTTTAGACAAAAAAAAAGTGTCTTAAAAAATTATGAGAAATCTTTTTATGTGTTGCACATATTTATCTGCCATTGTGATTATATGTACTAAAGCAAAATACACCATTTATACTTATTCCAATACAAGATTTTAATAGAAATACAAATGTTTTTAGCCATATTTAGGTGCATTTATCAGATAATATAACCATAAACTTTGTGCTATACTATTTTGCTTTAAGTTAATTTTGATTATATATATAGTCAAATATATTTATAAAACCTGGTAAACCAGAATTGCACAGTACTAAATATTTTTTCTTGTTTGGCAGGTTTCTGTTTTGAACAGGAATTTTTCTAACAGAAAATTACTCCATTCCAAAAATTTTTTTCTATTTAGTAGGTTTCCATTTTATTCTGGTTTCATTTTGGACAGATTTTAGTTATTTCATGTTCTCTGTATATTAGTCCACATTGTAATTGATAATATTAAATATTAGATAATCTTGCCTAACCTTGTATTTTGAAAGTTGAAAAATTTCTAATTCTTTTTCTGTATATTGACTCTCAAAGAACTATTTGGAATCCATTTTCATTTTCAGCATATTTTAATTCTCTGTACTGAATATAATTGCCAAGCAATTGTCAAAGTCATTTTATTGGATATTATAGAGCATATTTGTAACTTTCTTAGTAAGTTTAACAATAATAACATTAAAAGAAATTTCTTTACTTACTTTAATTTTGGGCATATAACCTGTCGGTTATCTGTTTCAAAAAGGATTTAGATTGTACAATGGGCTGGTTATATGTCAGTTTTAAATTCCAATCATGAGTTAAGGTTGTTTAACACTATACAGCTGGCTGGTTACAAGTAATCAATGCACCAGACCTACAATTATTTGTTCATTGGTTTGCAAGAAATGACACCAAGTATTTAACTATGGTATACTTACCACTATTTTTACAGCCTTGACCTATTTTAATGCATTAAGATTTAATTTTTTAATAAATATTTGTAATTAAACTACACACTCAAAGACATATTTTTCTACACTACATGAATGCAAGATCACATGGTAGAATCAACCTTATTTTGTAGATTCTTCTCCACCTAAATACATAGAATTTCTAAAACAATTTCTGGCATTGGTGTTGTTTAAAAACTATGAGTTGTATAAGCAATAAAACCAGAGCAAAAATTTACTAATAAATATAAAAAAAATAAAAAAAAACAAACAAACAAATTATAAAAATTTCAAAATTATTTAAGAATCTTATAAATACATCTTATGCAATATGATATAAACTACAATAAATATAGATTTGATATGATGCATTTTAAAGAATAAAAGAGACTGTACTTTATTATACAGCTTTGACAGAACATCAACTTAAATATGTTTTATAACATTTTTTGAAAATCTACTCAAATTAACACTCAATAAATATAATTTTATAGTATTAATCTATTAAAAACTTGAATGTGATATTATAATATGCACTCAAAACAGAAAACAGATTGTAGCTCTAAGAAAGTTTACAATTTATAATACATACAAGAATACATTTAAAAATTTATAAAGAAAAAATAAGATAATCTAGTGCAAATTTGAAGAAGCACATATAACTTTGTATGAGTTAAATGATCAACAGGGTAGAGCAGGGGTGTCCAACCCGTGGCCCAAGGCAAGTTCCAATGTGGCCCAATAAACGTGTAAACAAAACCAACCATTTTAATTTCTTTTATTTTATTTTAATTATTTCAACCACATAAATTCAAAAAAATTAGTTTCACAAAGCCGTAAACCTTTATACATATTTTATTTTTGAGTGGAAAGGAAATATTTTCAAATACTTGGAAATGTGTGAATGAGGAAGGAATNGTTAGTATAAGATAACAGTCTAATGGAATTGTACATTTCGGCAAACCATTTTGGCACAAGAGCATTTCTCTGCAAGAAAACTGTCATTAATTCACCATTATCATTTGACATTAATGTTACTTACTGTCAATGTTATTGTAACAACAAAGTAGATCAGACCAAGCCCCTACTACAGTATCAATTGGCATGTTTAAATTTTGAAATATTTTGTAATTTTAAAAATGCTGTATTACACAAATCTGTAAATTTGAGAGAATTTCTAATAAATACTAAACATATAACCAGAATCCAGCAAGAAAACTACAAGATAGCCAATATTTTCATGGATAAACTTACAAAACAGAAAGTTGTTCATTTTGTAAGTTTATCCTGAAGAAGGTTGGTTAAAATACAGCCAAAAACTTTAGAGATTAAAGAAGTTAATGCAACTTTTAAGATTTTTTGGAGTGTTTTAAAAAAATATAAATTATTGTAATTTAAATGATCCCATGTGTCATTTTTCACTTTTATTTTTAATAATTTTGATTGTGTAACAAAATAGTTAATTTTCAATGAAATTTTTCACCTGTTTATTAATATAAAAGTCAGGAATTTCATAAAGGAACAAATTTAATAAATTTTTATTTTTGTAACAGATCACAAAATTTATTAATGAATGAACTATTTAAAATGACTAAGACAAAACCTTTCTCAATGAGAAAGGTTTTGTCTTAGTCATTTTAAATAGTTCTAACTCCAAATGCATAGAAGTTATTAATGAATAATAATTTTAAAATAACTTCTTGTGGAAGTCTTGTAGTTTTATGGTTGCAGATTAATAAAAAGATAAATTATTTTTATATAATAAAATGTCTTATTTTAAATCTTAATAATTCAGAGATTTTAACAAATTACTTTTCTAAATAACAATTTTAACAATCATAAATTTTAGTTCACAAAATGTGTCAGATCATCACTAATAAATAGCATGTCCTATAAAGATAGTGGAATGATTCATTGTTAAATTTTAGGTATTGCTGTTAAAATCACATTGTCATTAAGTAACATTAATGTCAAATGATAACAGTGAATTAATGAAGAAAGTTTTTCTTGTGCTGAAGTGATTACACTAAAATATACTAGACTGGTAGTTTAACTATCTACCCTTAGAAAAAAATGACTTTACAGTATATTAATTATTAATAGTAGTCAAACTGTTATCCAAATAACTCAGAAATTAATATGATTATTATGGAATATTTTGGCTTAGTTGTTTATGTATATCTATAATTTGTTAACAGAAATAAAACAGAAAAAGTAATATTTTAATACTTGAGATGGTAACTCTAAACTATATACCAGTAATTATCTTCCTTTGTTTTCAACAGCCACCTAGAGGTGCAGGGTATAAGGTAGGGCATGTTATACAAAGGTTTTTTTGTTTTTGCAATCTCCTGTGGGTTATCTGCCCAAAAATTTTAGTATTTATTTATTATCTGGTGTAGTACTTATTTTGAGTAAGAACCACACTGGCCTCATTGCCACCCTAAACTTATCTTGGTCCCAGCTCTTTGAGTATCAAAAATACTAAAAATATTATCTATCAGTATATCAAAACCTTTGTCTATTTAATTTTTTTGAATTTTAGCATCTATTATTATTATTATTATTATTGTGTTGGTGGATTGTACTTACTTGCCTTATATACCAGTGCCTAATACTATTCCCAGTCAAGGATAAAAGCAGACTATAGAACAAGCTATTATTTTGTTTACATGCTTTTTGTGTTTGTATCTATGTTTAAGAATTTTCTATGATGTGTTTAGTATGGCAGCTGTCTGTAGTATGATGTATGTGCTGTTGTGAAGCCCTAATTATTATTAGTATTATATGGGGGGTGCAAAAGTAGGTATACAGTTGCTATTATGGAAAAAAAACATACGGGGAGAAAAGAAGAAAAAATACATTTATTTTTATATACAAATTAAATCATAAATAAGGAATACAAACTAATAAAAGATAATAAGAATAATAATAATGAACACCAAACATTTGTATTTCTCATATTCTTAACTGTATACCTACTTTTGCACCCCCCTGTATATTTATAGTCTGTCCAATGAAAGATGAATTTTTCAAAATATTTTTGAGTGGTTAGTCAGTTTCATTGATTAAAACATGCAAATTAATAACTAATGCTAAAAAGTGAATTTTGATTACTAAAATAATCATCTTTATGACTATGTAACATTTCATCTTGTTTACACACAACATTACTTTTTCTATTTTCTAATGAAATCAAAACTAAAGTTGATATCATTATTGTTTTGTTTTATTAGCTTCATTTTTTAAACTCTACAGTGTAGAAATCCATTTTATATTTATTAAGTAACGTTCTTATACAATTTAAAATATTAAATAACTTTCAAGTTAGAAGGTATCAGTAAAATAAATTTTTACATAACATTTTCTAAACAGTAATTGGATGAACGAAACAGAATTTTAGCCTCTCATTGGATGGCCTGCCATTATAATCCATCAGATCTTTACCATATAAGGGAGCTCATCATTGGTTGAACAGGTATAATTAATATTATTATTATTATCGATACGTAATGCAGTTTAGGTGGTTTTATCTCAAGTATTTCATTTTTTTTATTTCACTTATTTTATAATTACATGTACTATGAATTACTAATAGAAATAAAATGAAAAAAATGGGGAAAAATGTCTGAGATGATGCCTTCTAAACTGCATGTGATTTAAGTGACATATTTTCAATGGCAATTCAAAGGTGTTGGGTATACAATGGTACATATTGTGCATTGCTTTTATTTTTGTTTTAACAATTTTCTGACAAGTTATATGTCTTGTGGGTTATACACAGGAAATTAAGTCATTAAAATACCAATCCCAATTTGGTTTTTTTAGAATCAATGATGATAAAATCTGTAAAGTCTAGTTGCAGTTATTTGCAAGAACTGCCTAAATTGTAAATTGTTATATAAAGTCACACTTGATGCTGCAAACAGTTAATGTCAAACACACTAGTTTTTGTTTCATTTTTAAGAATAAGTATTGTCTTAAGGTGACCAAGGATGTGTAAATTAAAAATCCAGAATATGAAAATGAATTTATTCAGGAAGTTTTGAGGTTACAAAATGAACATCCGCATAAAATAAATTAAAGAAAGCATATTTGAACAATCAGTTAGTTTAACAAAATTGAATCTATTCCAGGGTCTGCTGTCTTTCAAACTTTGCTTTTCATTATGTGAAAACAAAAACGAGGTTTTGGAAATTCTCAATCAGTGGCACATTGAAGATTTAATCTTGGAGGAAGCCAAGTTGAACAGATAAAAAATTTTAAGGAGGAATTTTAATGAATTCATATTATGTGACTGTAAATTCATATAAATAATATAAATATAGAAGATTTGACATTATACAAATAAAAACATGAATTTTAATTGGAAAAAGATTTTTGGAAAATTTTCTAGTTCCCCTTTTTCTTTGGAGTGTGCTAGGGCCTTTGGTCTCCCTTTGGGTGCACCACAGTTCTCCATCATAAATTGGCAGAGTTTGTTCTGACAGCTTTAGCAAAGTTCTGCAGTGGAAACTGTCAGCTTCCATCCATTATTCTACAATATGCAAAGTTTTGAAGTAATTTGCTGATGATTCAAAAATAAGCATATTTAAAGGAAACAGATAGGTGCTTTCTCATGAACAAGACAATCAGTTGCTTGAAAGGTTTTGGAAACACTAAAATTTAACAATTAGTAACTTCTTAATTATTGAAACAAGGAAAACTTGCTAAAAAAGCTGAACATTATTTCATGGATGGTTTCATAATTTTAAGTAACATTATCATATCAAATTAAACTTTATGACAAATCAGTATTTACTTCTAGAAGTGATAAATTCAAAATAATTGCATTTGCACTTTAAAAGAACTAGGACATTGTGCAACTTTGTCATATTACAATAGAATTGAGATATAATTGGAAAGAAAGAAGTGATCCTTGCACTTGCTAGGCATGAGAGAGGCAATCCTTACACTGGCTGGCCATAGAGAGATAATCCTTACAATTGCCAGTACAGAGAGGCAATCCAAGAACAAAGCAATCGATGCCAAATGCTTTGTTCTTATGTTTTGTTCATCTTTGATGCCTGTTTTCTGTTAAGTGAACAGAATGCTGTTTTTTTTTTTTTACCCCAAAATTCTATTAGTCCTGCTCAGTTGCACATCAGGGAGCAAAGACATTGTCGCTTTGACCCCACTGTATCTTGAAAACAAAGTCATGTACTGTACCTCCATTTTTTTTGTTATATTTTTGGATTCCTCATCACAATTAATGGAAAATGGTAGTTTAATCAAAATTGATCAAACAAATTTTGAGATCGAATGCAATTTTCTAATCCATGTTAGAAGCCACATATACTCCACCTTAAGTATCTATAACAAGTTTTTCAGTTAACAGCTTCTATTTCATTTACTTTTTTTTTTTTATTAAATTTAGTTTTATGTAATTTAATATTTGCTTAATAATACTGTATTTACTCAAGGAATCCATGCACCCCATTTTTTAAGATACTATTAAAAAAAGAAAAAGCTTGACAAATTTTATTTATTATAATTATATGAGGGGGACCCAAAAAACCGGATTTTTTGTATAAAAACTTTATTTATTAACTTTTTTACAAAATTTCTTCAGTCACCTTCAAAATACTCTCCATTGGATGTGATGCACTTGTCAACTCTTTTTCTCCACTGCTTGAAGCATCTCTGGAACTCTTCAACCTCAATATTGTCCAGTGCCCTTAGTGAAGCTGTTTTAATGCCTCCACAACATCAAAAGCTTCCCTGTTAGATTTTTCTTCATTCTCGAAAACAAAAAGTTTCATGGGACTAGGTCTGGTGAATATGGAGGGTGGAAAACGACATGCCATCCCCAAGAGGCCAAACAGTGGGTCACTCGTAAGGCCGTGTGTGCGGGAGGGTGTTGTCTTGATGAAGGAACCAGTCACCTGATCGCCAAAGTTCCAGACGTTTCCTTCTCACATCCTCTTGCAGACATCTTTAAACTTTTTTGGCAGATTTTTTCAACTTTTTCATCATTTTGAGATGTTGAAGGACACCCAGAACTTCGCAGGCGGAACAAAATAACAGTAAGAGAAACACAACACTATGCTCAAACATAAACCTACAAACTGATACCATCTGCACAGCTGTTTTGTGAAGGTCTCTACTAACTCCATCTAACAGGAGAACTCTCTACTACGTCTATGAATGGCAGTGCGCTCTCAGTTCAGATTTTTGGGTTCCCCTTTGTATTTAACAAATTTTATTAATTTATAATTATAACACAATAGCAATCTTCACTTTTGCTATTTCATAGCATTCAATATATAATAGAATTTCATTTTAACAGATTGCAGAATAACAGATTTTTTTCTGCAGGTCCTGCCAAATCAATGTAATTTTACCTCTTTTTAGCAGATCCATAACTCAGAATAACAGGTTTTTTTCTAGCTCCATCATATTTTTTTCAATAATTGGCTGTTTCTGGATATTGAATTTAAAAAATTTGCATGCTGTGAAAACTAAGCACATAATTGTCACAGTTCTCACTCTAATGTTGCAGCCAAGCATTAGTGTCCTCCTGTAGTGCATTGATTAGTGGAGGGAAACTACTTCCAGTTTAACATTTCCAGATATGCACATATGTGCCACAAAGATAAAGATACACATCTTTGTGTAGCATCTTTGTTGCAGATGTGTTTAGGAATATCACACCTTGAAATCGTGTTCATATAACAGTAACATTTTGTACTGATGATGCCACAAAAAACAAAGCCCAGAAACGTTGTGTTGTCACAGCACCATCAAAGCAAATCAAGATAGACAAGTTTTTTTAACATCATGAAGTGCTAATGATCATACGTACTTTGTTGCTTTTAGGCTTATAATGTAAACAGTTTTTGTCAGCTTTGTTACAGTATAATGTATGACCTTGTAATATATGTGTTTATATAAAATAAAGGATAGCAATTTCAAGGAGGCTGAATAATTTCGAGTACAAGTGTTTTTTATGTAGAGGGTTTAAAAAACGAAAAATTTTTCAAATAGATATTTTCCTGGGAGTACAAGAAATCCATTGTTTGCAATACAACAGATTTTCAGAACAATAAATTATTTTTGGCACTCCAAGCAATTCATTAAAACAAGATTCTACTATAATAACACTTAGTTTACAAGTTGATGTGATATTAAGAGATAAAATACTGAGGGGGAAAAATAAATTAGTTATATATCTGATAAACTGTCTGAAATTTGTAATCATGTATTTTATAATGAATTAACTTATTAATTAAATGAAAATAAGACTTCTCTATGTTGTTTAATTTGAATTGAAAATGAAAAACTACTAATAGACCAATAACTTAAAATAAGAAGTAATATATAGTAGGTATAAAGGCTATTTACTATCAGTCTCCATTATATATTTAACTTTATTTATCTTCATTTTCACAAAATTAGTTGCACAAATCCATTTAATAGTATTGCTCATAACTATTGACTATATATAGTCATTATATTAAGCAAAGTCGTTTAGTTAATAAATGAAATTTATCATTAGCAAAGTAAGCAAAATTCTTAGTGACAAAAGCACCCTACACAGGTTTGCATTACCAAATTTGTCATGAATAAATTGTGCACTTTGACTTTGTCACAATTTTTTGGCAAAAAGTGCTTGGATTACTCAAGAAAATACTGTAATTAAAATAATACTTAATACCAAAGTTGTGCTTTTAAACTGGTCTGACTGTATTTTGAATTTAATGGTAGACAGATTAGTTAGAGTTTTGAAAATATTCATTCTCTACATTTGATTACTGAATTAGTTTCACATGTGAGTTTCTGCTTACATATTCATTCCCATATAAATACAGCAGGTGATCGGTTAACGAACACTTTCTTGAAAGATTTTTATGATCGGACAATGAACACATGTTCAGATAATGAACACTTCACTGAACAAACACAAGAAGCAACATAAAATAAAGAATACCGATTGGTCTTCTTTTGTCTTCAGGCAACAATTCAAAACTTTTCAGAGCACGGGAGACATCGACATTCTACCCAGTATATACTGATCAGATAGTATTCCTCCGAATTTTGAAACTCTCCCTCATAATTCCAGCCTTTTATATTTCTGACTGAAACAATTATTTTACATTTTCTTCTGAAAATGCGGATTTATGCTGATATCTGCTATTAAAGATCTTTTGAAGAAGGGGGATGTCAGAACACTGGTCTTAAAATGGCATCCAAACCAGGTTGAAGTTAATAGGCGTAGGGATCTCTACAATTACAATGCTATTAATTACTGCTGAAAAATTATGAAGAAGACAGAAAAGCAATTGATATTGGACAGATTCTTTAACCCCTACAAACGAGAAAAAACATGACTAATAAAAATGCAAGACTGTATATATATATGTATTTTTATTATTACATATGAATAAATGTAGTAAGAAAGTATATATTTTTTATTATTTTGGGGTCTCCAGAATGAATTAATCAAATTTCCATAGAAACCTATGGTAAATCGATAATCTGTTAACGAACAATTCGGATAATGAACAAAGTCTTGGAACGGATTATGTTTGTTAACTGATCATCCACTGTAACTATATTCTTTGTAAAATAATAAATTTTTTACAATGTCAATTACAATTATATCATATAAATCATATTATGTGATAAGATATTGCAATTATAATTTACATATAAAAAATAATTTTTTTTCTTTAGTTTTATTTTTAAAACTCTTAGAAAATTGTTGACATTAATAATAAAAATATTTACTCTTTCATGTTACAGGATAAATATTAAATGCATTATACTGTGAGCTACATTTTAGTAAATCACTATATTACTTAACATTTATTTACTTACCAAGCAAATTACTTTAGGTTAATAATTTTTGTATGTTAATGCAACAGTTAACATAATCTGATAAACAGCAAATGCTTTCTGGATGCTGGATTCAATTTTTGACAGTCACCACAATGCACTGAAAGACTTCAGAAAAAATTTAAAAAACTTTAGTAGTACTAATGGGAATCATTGGACAAATTTTTCACTGTGTTATCTATGATAGTTTTAACCATTTCTCTTTTTGTAGAAATGTAGAAGTTGTTGGGTGGGCCCTATGTGCAGTACCCATCCAACACTTATTACATTTCTAGAAAACACATTGGGGAACAAAACTATATCTCAGAGTTCACAAAATATATTAAAACAAAAGCAAATATACATAATATGAGGCAATTTTTAAGGAGATTTTTTAACTTATATCTGAATGAAGATATCTTCTGTGGGTCAGGTTTAGTATTAGTTTATTAGTATTATCATATTTTTTAAAAATATTAGTAATAAGATATTTTACTTTAATTTGTATGTCAAAAGACTACTGGATTAAATCTGTCTATTTTACTGCTATTATTTTTAATTAAATTCTAAACTGTAAGTAATTGAGTATGGTTATATCAAAATGAAATATGTCTGGAAGGGAAAATCTGAATAGAGATCTGGGTAGAATAACTGACAATGCATTTGCACGGTAAGTGGGAGAGTCCTACTCCAGACTGATTCTTTTCTTCCAGAATATTCAAAATTATTTATTAAATATTAATTTAATTATAATTATTAAATTTAATAAGAGATGGCACCTAATGCCTACTTCTAATACCAAATTATTTAGAATTTAATTAAAAATAATAGCAGTAAAGTATCCTGATTTAATCTTGTAATTTGGCATATTATTAAAATATCAGGCTTTGAGATGTTTATATATTTACTTTGTTTGATTTTTAAACAAATTAAACTTTTCAAAAAGAATTTTAAATATATTTCATTTTAAATTGAAGAAGTCTTAATTTGTAGTAAAAGTAAAAGTAAAAGTGCATTTCATTAAATACAAGATTATTTAACATTTTGTTATTGTATTATTGAATTTGTGAAAATTGTTGAATTTTAAGGACATTTTCATGATGAATGAGAAAAATATTTATATAATTCTAATAATTAACTAGAAATTTGTATATTAAAGTTAATTACTATATTATTTTTGTTTTTCCTTCAATGTTCTTCAAATTAACTCATAGATAACATATAATTCATCTACATAAATTATATAATTTATGTAGATGAAGTGATAAGATCTTTGCTCATTTTTTAAAAATTTCAATAATAGAAAAGTTTTTTTTACAATAAAAAGATAGGTAATTTTATTATTGAGCTATTGGCATAAATTCATACCATTTTTCAGAGATTTCTGACTCTTATCGTATCCTTTATTTTCTCACTCTTAAGTATTAATATATTGTATGACTTCAGTTTGATTACTCAGCATTCAGAAAAGTTTTGAGTACCTCCTTTATTTCTGGATAAAAATATAAAAAAGTTCATTTTGTATATATGATTTTCTTTTTTATTCAGTTAATTCATTGTTTAATAGCATCATCAACATTATTCCAGTCTCACCCATTATTTACTTCACAAAAAGTTTTTATTTTCATACACGCATCATTTGACTCTTTTATCTTGACATCTAAAATGTGTGTGTTTCTGTGCAGAATTTTTGTTTAAATCTGTTTGTCTATCCTCTTTGTTTTTTAATATATTTTTCCATTTATATGCTAACTGTAAATAACTCCTCTATTAATATTTTATTTTTTTATGTATGTTAGTATTTCTGTCCCTATATCTACATTTATTTTATTTGATTAATTTATACAGTATATTTCCTTTTCTCTTTTAAATTTAACTGTTGATTGTAATGTTTATAACCTTTTTCAGGTTAATATTTTCATAAAATAAAAAAAAAATATTTGAAAATTTAAGATATAAAAAATATCAGTTTTTCAAATACTTAACAAACTATATTAGTTTTTCAAGTGTTCAGATATAGAAAAATCAATGATGAAACTAGAAACAAAAATTATTTGCTTAGGGACACCAAAAATTATTTATGTTGATACATTTTTAATTCCACTTTAAACTGTCCTCAGTGTTGACCTGAAACAGAATGACCTAAAGTATTAAAGTTAAAACATTTCAAAATGAATACTTTTTGGTATCCTTAAACAAGCAGTTTTGTTACTTGATTTATCACTTTTATGGTGCCAAATTTTACATACTTCTAAGATAAGATAAGGTGACCAGATTTTAACATTGGTGAAGCAGGACAAAATTGATGGAGAGGTAGTGCTTATCTCACTGAAAAAAAACTTGTTCTGGAACAACCAAATTTTATTATCAAAGAATGCAAAAATTGTATTATATTAGATTTTTTAAATTTCAACATATGTAAAATTTACAAATATAATAAATATATATAGTNGTGAAGGATAACATGATAATGAGTAAAAAAGAAAGAAAATATTTCTTTTTTCACATTCAAAGCCAATTTTATTTTTATGTAATAAAATGTCTTATTTTAAATCTTAATAATTCAGAGATTTTAACAAATTACTTTTCTAAATAACAATTTTAACAATCATAAATTTTAGTTCACAAAATGTGTCAGATCATCACTAATAAATAGCATGTCCTATAAAGATAGTGGAATGATTCATTGTTAAATTTTAGGTATTGCTGTTAAAATCACATTGTCATTAAGTAACATTAATGTCAAATGATAACAGTGAATTAATGAAGAAAGTTTTTCTTGTGCTGAAGTGATTACACTAAAATATACTAGACTGGTAGTTTAACTATCTACCCTTAGAAAAAAATGACTTTACAGTATATTAATTATTAATAGTAGTCAAACTGTTATCCAAATAACTCAGAAATTAATATGATTATTATGGAATATTTTGGCTTAGTTGTTTATGTATATCTATAATTTGTTAACAGAAATAAAACAGAAAAAGTAATATTTTAATACTTGAGATGGTAACTCTAAACTATATACCAGTAATTATCTTCCTTTGTTTTCAACAGCCACCTAGAGGTGCAGGGTATAAGGTAGGGCATGTTATACAAAGGTTTTTTTGTTTTTGCAATCTCCTGTGGGTTATCTGCCCAAAAATTTTAGTATTTATTTATTATCTGGTGTAGTACTTATTTTGAGTAAGAACCACACTGGCCTCATTGCCACCCTAAACTTATCTTGGTCCCAGCTCTTTGAGTATCAAAAATACTAAAAATATTATCTATCAGTATATCAAAACCTTTGTCTATTTAATTTTTTTGAATTTTAGCATCTATTATTATTATTATTATTATTGTGTTGGTGGATTGTACTTACTTGCCTTATATACCAGTGCCTAATACTATTCCCAGTCAAGGATAAAAGCAGACTATAGAACAAGCTATTATTTTGTTTACATGCTTTTTGTGTTTGTATCTATGTTTAAGAATTTTCTATGATGTGTTTAGTATGGCAGCTGTCTGTAGTATGATGTATGTGCTGTTGTGAAGCCCTAATTATTATTAGTATTATATGGGGGGTGCAAAAGTAGGTATACAGTTGCTATTATGGAAAAAAAACATACGGGGAGAAAAGAAGAAAAAATACATTTATTTTTATATACAAATTAAATCATAAATAAGGAATACAAACTAATAAAAGATAATAAGAATAATAATAATGAACACCAAACATTTGTATTTCTCATATTCTTAACTGTATACCTACTTTTGCACCCCCCTGTATATTTATAGTCTGTCCAATGAAAGATGAATTTTTCAAAATATTTTTGAGTGGTTAGTCAGTTTCATTGATTAAAACATGCAAATTAATAACTAATGCTAAAAAGTGAATTTTGATTACTAAAATAATCATCTTTATGACTATGTAACATTTCATCTTGTTTACACACAACATTACTTTTTCTATTTTCTAATGAAATCAAAACTAAAGTTGATATCATTATTGTTTTGTTTTATTAGCTTCATTTTTTAAACTCTACAGTGTAGAAATCCATTTTATATTTATTAAGTAACGTTCTTATACAATTTAAAATATTAAATAACTTTCAAGTTAGAAGGTATCAGTAAAATAAATTTTTACATAACATTTTCTAAACAGTAATTGGATGAACGAAACAGAATTTTAGCCTCTCATTGGATGGCCTGCCATTATAATCCATCAGATCTTTACCATATAAGGGAGCTCATCATTGGTTGAACAGGTATAATTAATATTATTATTATTATCGATACGTAATGCAGTTTAGGTGGTTTTATCTCAAGTATTTCATTTTTTTTATTTCACTTATTTTATAATTACATGTACTATGAATTACTAATAGAAATAAAATGAAAAAAATGGGGAAAAATGTCTGAGATGATGCCTTCTAAACTGCATGTGATTTAAGTGACATATTTTCAATGGCAATTCAAAGGTGTTGGGTATACAATGGTACATATTGTGCATTGCTTTTATTTTTGTTTTAACAATTTTCTGACAAGTTATATGTCTTGTGGGTTATACACAGGAAATTAAGTCATTAAAATACCAATCCCAATTTGGTTTTTTTAGAATCAATGATGATAAAATCTGTAAAGTCTAGTTGCAGTTATTTGCAAGAACTGCCTAAATTGTAAATTGTTATATAAAGTCACACTTGATGCTGCAAACAGTTAATGTCAAACACACTAGTTTTTGTTTCATTTTTAAGAATAAGTATTGTCTTAAGGTGACCAAGGATGTGTAAATTAAAAATCCAGAATATGAAAATGAATTTATTCAGGAAGTTTTGAGGTTACAAAATGAACATCCGCATAAAATAAATTAAAGAAAGCATATTTGAACAATCAGTTAGTTTAACAAAATTGAATCTATTCCAGGGTCTGCTGTCTTTCAAACTTTGCTTTTCATTATGTGAAAACAAAAACGAGGTTTTGGAAATTCTCAATCAGTGGCACATTGAAGATTTAATCTTGGAGGAAGCCAAGTTGAACAGATAAAAAATTTTAAGGAGGAATTTTAATGAATTCATATTATGTGACTGTAAATTCATATAAATAATATAAATATAGAAGATTTGACATTATACAAATAAAAACATGAATTTTAATTGGAAAAAGATTTTTGGAAAATTTTCTAGTTCCCCTTTTTCTTTGGAGTGTGCTAGGGCCTTTGGTCTCCCTTTGGGTGCACCACAGTTCTCCATCATAAATTGGCAGAGTTTGTTCTGACAGCTTTAGCAAAGTTCTGCAGTGGAAACTGTCAGCTTCCATCCATTATTCTACAATATGCAAAGTTTTGAAGTAATTTGCTGATGATTCAAAAATAAGCATATTTAAAGGAAACAGATAGGTGCTTTCTCATGAACAAGACAATCAGTTGCTTGAAAGGTTTTGGAAACACTAAAATTTAACAATTAGTAACTTCTTAATTATTGAAACAAGGAAAACTTGCTAAAAAAGCTGAACATTATTTCATGGATGGTTTCATAATTTTAAGTAACATTATCATATCAAATTAAACTTTATGACAAATCAGTATTTACTTCTAGAAGTGATAAATTCAAAATAATTGCATTTGCACTTTAAAAGAACTAGGACATTGTGCAACTTTGTCATATTACAATAGAATTGAGATATAATTGGAAAGAAAGAAGTGATCCTTGCACTTGCTAGGCATGAGAGAGGCAATCCTTACACTGGCTGGCCATAGAGAGATAATCCTTACAATTGCCAGTACAGAGAGGCAATCCAAGAACAAAGCAATCGATGCCAAATGCTTTGTTCTTATGTTTTGTTCATCTTTGATGCCTGTTTTCTGTTAAGTGAACAGAATGCTGTTTTTTTTTTTTTACCCCAAAATTCTATTAGTCCTGCTCAGTTGCACATCAGGGAGCAAAGACATTGTCGCTTTGACCCCACTGTATCTTGAAAACAAAGTCATGTACTGTACCTCCATTTTTTTTGTTATATTTTTGGATTCCTCATCACAATTAATGGAAAATGGTAGTTTAATCAAAATTGATCAAACAAATTTTGAGATCGAATGCAATTTTCTAATCCATGTTAGAAGCCACATATACTCCACCTTAAGTATCTATAACAAGTTTTTCAGTTAACAGCTTCTATTTCATTTACTTTTTTTTTTTTATTAAATTTAGTTTTATGTAATTTAATATTTGCTTAATAATACTGTATTTTTAGCATCTATTATTATTATTATTATTATTGTATACTATTAAAAAAAGAAAAAGCTTGACAAATTTTATTTATTATAATTATATGAGGGGGACCCAAAAAACCGGATTTTTTGTATAAAAACTTTATTTATTAACTTTTTTACAAAATTTCTTCAGTCACCTTCAAAATACTCTCCATTGGATGTGATGCACTTGTCAACTCTTTTTCTCCACTGCTTGAAGCATCTCTGGAACTCTTCAACCTCAATATTGTCCAGTGCCCTTAGTGAAGCTGTTTTAATGCCTCCACAACATCAAAAGCTTCCC
The DNA here is from genome assembly GCF_000671375.1 of Centruroides sculpturatus. Lineage (NCBI taxonomy): Eukaryota > Metazoa > Arthropoda > Arachnida > Scorpiones > Buthidae > Centruroides > Centruroides sculpturatus. The sequence goes on from NW_019384834.1 coordinate 445,639, forward strand.
TGTTAGATTTTTCTTCATTCTCGAAAACAAAAAGTTTCATGGGACTAGGTCTGGTGAATATGGAGGGTGGAAAACGACATGCCATCCCCAAGAGGCCAAACAGTGGGTCACTCGTAAGGCCGTGTGTGCGGGAGGGTGTTGTCTTGATGAAGGAACCAGTCACCTGATCGCCAAAGTTCCAGACGTTTCCTTCTCACATCCTCTTGCAGACATCTTTAAACTTTTTTGGCAGATTTTTTCAACTTTTTCATCATTTTGAGATGTTGAAGGACACCCAGAACTTCGCAGGCGGAACAAAATAACAGTAAGAGAAACACAACACTATTCTCAAACGTAAACCTACAAACTGATACCATCTGCACAGCTGTTTTGTGAAGGTCTCTACTAACTCCATCTAACAGGAGAACTCTCTACTACGTCTATGAATGGCAGTGCGCTCTCAGTTCAGATTTTTGGGTTCCCCTTTGTATTTAACAAATTTTATTAATTTATAATTATAACACAATAGCAATCTTCACTTTTGCTATTTCATAGCATTCAATATATAATAGAATTTCATTTTAACAGATTGCAGAATAACAGATTTTTTTCTGCAGGTCCTGCCAAATCAATGTAATTTTACCTCTTTTTAGCAGATCCATAACTCAGAATAACAGGTTTTTTTCTAGCTCCATCATATTTTTTTCAATAATTGGCTGTTTCTGGATATTGAATTTAAAAAATTTGCATGCTGTGAAAACTAAGCACATAATTGTCACAGTTCTCACTCTAATGTTGCAGCCAAGCATTAGTGTCCTCCTGTAGTGCATTGATTAGTGGAGGGAAACTACTTCCAGTTTAACATTTCCAGATATGCACATATGTGCCACAAAGATAAAGATACACATCTTTGTGTAGCATCTTTGTTGCAGATGTGTTTAGGAATATCACACCTTGAAATCGTGTTCATATAACAGTAACATTTTGTACTGATGATGCCACAAAAAACAAAGCCCAGAAACGTTGTGTTGTCACAGCACCATCAAAGCAAATCAAGATAGACAAGTTTTTTTAACATCATGAAGTGCTAATGATCATACGTACTTTGTTGCTTTTAGGCTTATAATGTAAACAGTTTTTGTCAGCTTTGTTACAGTATAATGTATGACCTTGTAATATATGTGTTTATATAAAATAAAGGATAGCAATTTCAAGGAGGCTGAATAATTTCGAGTACAAGTGTTTTTTATGTAGAGGGTTTAAAAAACGAAAAATTTTTCAAATAGATATTTTCCTGGGAGTACAAGAAATCCATTGTTTGCAATACAACAGATTTTCAGAACAATAAATTATTTTTGGCACTCCAAGCAATTCATTAAAACAAGATTCTACTATAATAACACTTAGTTTACAAGTTGATGTGATATTAAGAGATAAAATACTGAGGGGGAAAAATAAATTAGTTATATATCTGATAAACTGTCTGAAATTTGTAATCATGTATTTTATAATGAATTAACTTATTAATTAAATGAAAATAAGACTTCTCTATGTTGTTTAATTTGAATTGAAAATGAAAAACTACTAATAGACCAATAACTTAAAATAAGAAGTAATATATAGTAGGTATAAAGGCTATTTACTATCAGTCTCCATTATATATTTAACTTTATTTATCTTCATTTTCACAAAATTAGTTGCACAAATCCATTTAATAGTATTGCTCATAACTATTGACTATATATAGTCATTATATTAAGCAAAGTCGTTTAGTTAATAAATGAAATTTATCATTAGCAAAGTAAGCAAAATTCTTAGTGACAAAAGCACCCTACACAGGTTTGCATTACCAAATTTGTCATGAATAAATTGTGCACTTTGACTTTGTCACAATTTTTTGGCAAAAAGTGCTTGGATTACTCAAGAAAATACTGTAATTAAAATAATACTTAATACCAAAGTTGTGCTTTTAAACTGGTCTGACTGTATTTTGAATTTAATGGTAGACAGATTAGTTAGAGTTTTGAAAATATTCATTCTCTACATTTGATTACTGAATTAGTTTCACATGTGAGTTTCTGCTTACATATTCATTCCCATATAAATACAGCAGGTGATCGGTTAACGAACACTTTCTTGAAAGATTTTTATGATCGGACAATGAACACATGTTCAGATAATGAACACTTCACTGAACAAACACAAGAAGCAACATAAAATAAAGAATACCGATTGGTCTTCTTTTGTCTTCAGACAACAATTCAAAACTTTTCAGAGCACGGGAGACATCGACATTCTACCCAGTATATACTGATCAGATAGTATTCCTCCGAATTTTGAAACTCTCCCTCATAATTCCAGCCTTTTATATTTCTGACTGAAACAATTATTTTACATTTTCTTCTGAAAATGCGGATTTATGCTGATATCTGCTATTAAAGATCTTTTGAAGAAGGGGGATGTCAGAACACTGGTCTTAAAATGGCATCCAAACCAGGTTGAAGTTAATAGGCGTAGGGATCTCTACAATTACAATGCTATTAATTACTGCTGAAAAATTATGAAGAAGACAGAAAAGCAATTGATATTGGACAGATTCTTTAACCCCTACAAACGAGAAAAAACATGACTAATAAAAATGCAAGACTGTATATATATATGTATTTTTATTATTACATATGAATAAATGTAGTAAGAAAGTATATATTTTTTATTATTTTGGGGTCTCCAGAATGAATTAATCAAATTTCCATAGAAACCTATGGTAAATCGATAATCTGTTAACGAACAATTCGGATAATGAACAAAGTCTTGGAACGGATTATGTTTGTTAACTGATCATCCACTGTAACTATATTCTTTGTAAAATAATAAATTTTTTACAATGTCAATTACAATTATATCATATAAATCATATTATGTGATAAGATATTGCAATTATAATTTACATATAAAAAATAATTTTTTTTCTTTAGTTTTATTTTTAAAACTCTTAGAAAATTGTTGACATTAATAATAAAAATATTTACTCTTTCATGTTACAGGATAAATATTAAATGCATTATACTGTGAGCTACATTTTAGTAAATCACTATATTACTTAACATTTATTTACTTACCAAGCAAATTACTTTAGGTTAATAATTTTTGTATGTTAATGCAACAGTTAACATAATCTGATAAACAGCAAATGCTTTCTGGATGCTGGATTCAATTTTTGACAGTCACCACAATGCACTGAAAGACTTCAGAAAAAATTTAAAAAACTTTAGTAGTACTAATGGGAATCATTGGACAAATTTTTCACTGTGTTATCTATGATAGTTTTAACCATTTCTCTTTTTGTAGAAATGTAGAAGTTGTTGGGTGGGCCCTATGTGCAGTACCCATCCAACACTTATTACATTTCTAGAAAACACATTGGGGAACAAAACTATATCTCAGAGTTCACAAAATATATTAAAACAAAAGCAAATATACATAATATGAGGCAATTTTTAAGGAGATTTTTTAACTTATATCTGAATGAAGATATCTTCTGTGGGTCAGGTTTAGTATTAGTTTATTAGTATTATCATATTTTTTAAAAATATTAGTAATAAGATATTTTACTTTAATTTGTATGTCAAAAGACTACTGGATTAAATCTGTCTATTTTACTGCTATTATTTTTAATTAAATTCTAAACTGTAAGTAATTGAGTATGGTTATATCAAAATGAAATATGTCTGGAAGGGAAAATCTGAATAGAGATCTGGGTAGAATAACTGACAATGCATTTGCACGGTAAGTGGGAGAGTCCTACTCCAGACTGATTCTTTTCTTCCAGAATATTCAAAATTATTTATTAAATATTAATTTAATTATAATTATTAAATTTAATAAGAGATGGCACCTAATGCCTACTTCTAATACCAAATTATTTAGAATTTAATTAAAAATAATAGCAGTAAAGTATCCTGATTTAATCTTGTAATTTGGCATATTATTAAAATATCAGGCTTTGAGATGTTTATATATTTACTTTGTTTGATTTTTAAACAAATTAAACTTTTCAAAAAGAATTTTAAATATATTTCATTTTAAATTGAAGAAGTCTTAATTTGTAGTAAAAGTAAAAGTAAAAGTGCATTTCATTAAATACAAGATTATTTAACATTTTGTTATTGTATTATTGAATTTGTGAAAATTGTTGAATTTTAAGGACATTTTCATGATGAATGAGAAAAATATTTATATAATTCTAATAATTAACTAGAAATTTGTATATTAAAGTTAATTACTATATTATTTTTGTTTTTCCTTCAATGTTCTTCAAATTAACTCATAGATAACATATAATTCATCTACATAAATTATATAATTTATGTAGATGAAGTGATAAGATCTTTGCTCATTTTTTAAAAATTTCAATAATAGAAAAGTTTTTTTTACAATAAAAAGATAGGTAATTTTATTATTGAGCTATTGGCATAAATTCATACCATTTTTCAGAGATTTCTGACTCTTATCGTATCCTTTATTTTCTCACTCTTAAGTATTAATATATTGTATGACTTCAGTTTGATTACTCAGCATTCAGAAAAGTTTTGAGTACCTCCTTTATTTCTGGATAAAAATATAAAAAAGTTCATTTTGTATATATGATTTTCTTTTTTATTCAGTTAATTCATTGTTTAATAGCATCATCAACATTATTCCAGTCTCACCCATTATTTACTTCACAAAAAGTTTTTATTTTCATACACGCATCATTTGACTCTTTTATCTTGACATCTAAAATGTGTCTGTTTCTGTGCAGAATTTTTGTTTAAATCTGTTTGTCTATCCTCTTTGTTTTTTAATATATTTTTCCATTTATATGCTAACTGTAAATAACTCCTCTATTAATATTTTATTTTTTTATGTATGTTAGTATTTCTGTCCCTATATCTACATTTATTTTATTTGATTAATTTATACAGTATATTTCCTTTTCTCTTTTAAATTTAACTGTTGATTGTAATGTTTATAACCTTTTTCAGGTTAATATTTTCATAAAATAAAAAAAAAATATTTGAAAATTTAAGATATAAAAAATATCAGTTTTTCAAATACTTAACAAACTATATTAGTTTTTCAAGTGTTCAGATATAGAAAAATCAATGATGAAACTAGAAACAAAAATTATTTGCTTAGGGACACCAAAAATTATTTATGTTGATACATTTTTAATTCCACTTTAAACTGTCCTCAGTGTTGACCTGAAACAGAATGACCTAAAGTATTAAAGTTAAAACATTTCAAAATGAATACTTTTTGGTATCCTTAAACAAGCAGTTTTGTTACTTGATTTATCACTTTTATGGTGCCAAATTTTACATACTTCTAAGATAAGATAAGGTGACCAGATTTTAACATTGGTGAAGCAGGACAAAATTGATGGAGAGGTAGTGCTTATCTCACTGAAAAAAAACTTGTTCTGGAACAACCAAATTTTATTATCAAAGAATGCAAAAATTGTATTATATTAGATTTTTTAAATTTCAACATATGTAAAATTTACAAATATAATAAATATATATACTATTATAAATCTTTATGACAATTTTAAAAATTTTTAAGTACCTATGACAAACTATATTTTAACAATTAATTTAATCCTTCTGTATTTCTTAACTTGTATTACTTTTCCTCTGAATTTACCTTGAATGTCACTTTATTATTGTAATTTTTTTATTACATAATACTGTCATAACCAAAATGAACCCCAGCCCCACCGCTAGCAATAGAACGATGCAAACCAATGTGCTTACTCTCACTAGTCACTAGCTTTCTAAGGTTGTGACAGACGAGAGCTCTGCTCCATGTAACATGCAACGAACAAAATGTTTGTTTGTTTGGATATCCTGTGAACACGCACTATTCCGTTGCTACAGCTATGCACCCCAAACCATTTTCTGTTGATCTTTACCATGAACACAAAGGGTTTTGTTGGCACAGCATTCTTTATTTCTGATGCTCATGCATACATTGATACTGATAGGCATGATGCAAAATGATCTTTACGAATCTTAAACGTAAGACATAAGTTTATGACACGTAATTGACAAAAACTTAATCTTTCCAAAACTCTGAACTTTTTTAAAATGCCGCAGGACGCGGGACAAATTGTTAAAAATCGGGACTGTCCCGCCAAAAGCGGGATGTCTGGTCACCTTATTCTAAGAAAAATCAATGCAATGGCACCTGCATTGTAAGTGTTTTGAAAAAATGACATTTGATATGATAAAGTGAAAATATCTTTATTCTGATAAGAAAATATTTTCTATGTTTGATATTTTAGGTTCCTAATCCAAATTCAGCAACTGAATATAAAAAAGGCTATGTTATGCGTAAATGCTGTATTGATCCAAATGGGAAAAAAAGTAAGCTTTATTTTATAAATCTATTCTATGTAATATACAAAAGAAATTTATATGTTTCAATACTTTTAATATATTGCAAAAATTTTTAATGAAATAATGCACAAAGCATATTAATGTTTTTTAAATATTAAATGAATAACCAGATTTCTTTATTGGACTACTGCTTAAGGTTAATTAATTATTGGATTGGTAGCATATGTTGTTATAATGTTTTTTTATATTTACTACTTGAATTTATTAGAATAAATTCACAAATTAAATTTTATGTATAGGAAAATTTTGATCTAATGCTTGTTTAATCTGAATCAAAACAGAAATATTATTTACATTTTACAACATCTGCAAATTAATACAAGTGTATGAAAGCATGAACATGCTATTCTAAAATTTTAATTATATTTATAAGAAAACAATTACTGTATTTACTCGCATATAAGATAAGGTTTTTATTCATTTATCACAGCTTCAAATTCCTAGGTCATCCTATATGCACAAGCGAAAGATTCTTTGCATTTTTACAAATGATTTTTGTGAACTGTGTATTTGCATTTTTACCAGATGCTTACCTCATGTATTTAAAAACATAAGTATTTTATCTGGGTCGTTTGAATCATTCTTGTATATTGGCATGAGTAAAGATGAATAGCAATAGGAAAAGCAAAGCTTCTGAATTGGATTTCAGATTGAAATTCTAAAATCACTCGGGAGCACGATATAAGTTTTAATTCATTCCCACATGAAAACAGATGATTATTCGGAAATCAGAATTCAGAGAAACTCACAAGCGTAATTCACAGAGAGTGAATTCAACTGTTAAGAATTGGCAAAAAAAAGGTTCCTGATTGTTCAGATTTACATGAACAAATTATGTTGTCTATTTTACAAGATTTTTCCTTAAAGTTTAAAATGCCAGTAATTTTTGCAGGAAAATGTGTGCATTTATATTTATTTGATATTTTACTTGTGATTAAACAAAATAAAATTAGAATTGTATTAATAAATCTAATTTTCTTTATTTTGATCTTTAAAATCACACCTTGTCCTATATGTGATATTGTCTTATATGTGAGTTACAGTATATCAAGTTTAAAATACAGTAATGCAAAAAATTTTTTTTATAGAATTCTGAAATTGTTTGAGAATAAATTTTTAAATAAAACTGCCTTGAATATGATGGAAGCAAATGTATTATTATACAAATATAAATAAACAATAATTATATTTAGTTTTGTAATAAAGTATCTTTTAAAAATCAAGAAAAAGTGCTTGATTGATTGAATTTAGAAAAATAATTTATTTTTATTAGATGATTTACAATGTATACAACCATCTTCTAATAACTTGAACTATAACTACAAAATACAACTCTATCAAAAAAACCTTGAAATTTCAGTAATACATTTTAATAAAAATGTAAAATTAGTCAAATGTTTCTGATCTTACTCAAAATCTGCATAAAATCAAATTCAATATTCCATTAATGAATACTTCATTGAATATGAATTAAAGATGATAACAAAGCTGAAACAATAATTAAAGTAATATCTCTTGCTTCTGTATTATGAATTTTAAAACAGGGATAAATAAACATAGTAAAAATAAAAGTAAACATATCATGATGCATCTCAAGTAAGATCAAAAACATTTGTCTAATTTTACATTTTTTATTGAAACTTTTTACTGGAATTTCAAGGATTTTTGATTGAATGGTGTTTTATATTTATAATGTGATTGCGATTTATATTAAGATTACATTCATGAAGAGCCACACGAGTAAAGAATTGTACAAATTAAGACAAGTTTTGTCTTAGAAATACATTAAAATTCAGGAAGATGAAGTTCTGCAAGTGCAAAATTGGTCACTGGCACAATATTTCAGTTTATTTTATAGAAATAAATAAATAAAATTTTGTCTTATAATTAACAAAAACTAAACTTTTTGTTAGAAATTTTATTTGATTTTATTGTAAAATGAAATCTTTAAATAAAATTTGTATATGATATACAGAAGAAAATCTTAAATTTTAATTAAAAATTAGACTTACTTACAGATAACTGTATTTCCCAAAAATCCCTTATCACAATTTAATTTAATATTTTGCATTCTCAAATTACAAATTATTTATAAACTTTTTTAACTCTGGATTTATATATAGGATAAGTTTCATAATTTAGTTTCACATAACTGATGATACCCCAAATTCAAAATAAAATATTTACTAACTACTTTTACTTGTTAAACACAAGCTTCTTCAGAATGTTTAACAATAACATGGAATTCAATTACATAGAACAAATTTTAAATTTAAAATTTGAAAAATATATTAGATTAATACATAAATGTATATTTAATAACTAATATTGTAATGGTTAGTTATTAAATTTGAAAACATATTTATTTTAATTCTTTTTTCATGTAATTCCGAACATCTGAAATTTAGGCTTATGGCATATTTCAAGACAAGATTATACAGGATAATTCCAAACTATGGTAACAAAACTGTGGGAATAGATTCTTGGTAGGACAAAGAACAAAAATTGTCCTGTATTGTTTTTTATTTTTTCCTTTAATTTCATTAAATGTTTCTTGTAACTTAATTTATGTTATGGCTTATCACATCAGCGAATATGAACACAAAATTTCTTAAATTTATTATATATTTAAATCTAAATAAAAAGATGTTTAAAGGTTCAAATAAAATAACATATTAATGAAATAAAATATAATACACAAACTTCAGCTGTAGAAAAACACTGTAATTTAAATGGATGTGAAATAGAAAAAGATTTGATAAAAGCCTTTGAAACAAATATTAATAATCAAAATTAAAATTTTGATTAAAATTTGAAACAAATATTAATAAGCATAATATTATGAACATATTGAAATTTTAAAAAAGAAAAAAGAATTAATGATAATTTAGGTGTAAAAATAGGTGAAGGTTGGTGTGATTATATTAAAAAAAAATTAATGATGTAAAACTGATGACGTAAAATGGAGAATAAATATGCAAATTGTTGTACTGTCACCGCAGTTTCTTTCGGATTTGATTGTAAAAGTGCATATTATCTTTGTTTTTATTTGTTGTAATGTTTCTGTCAATCTTTCAGAAGCATTAATTGTAAATATTATGTCCATTACTTTATTATTTGATACTTAAAGTGGTCTGTAACTGATTGTAATTAATTGTATGTAGATAATAATCCACGAAAACCTTTCTGTACAAGTGTTATATTCTTAACTACTCCACAAACGCTTTCGACCTCCGCCGAGGTCTGCTTCAGGTGGTGACTGACCGCATTTCTTCCTGACCGTCGTAACGATGTCGCCAGAGATGTAGATAATCGTGCACGTCGGGTTTCACCCCTCCAACTGTCCCTGTTCGAATTCCTCGAACAAATACCTCCACGCCTGCGCAATTGTTTCACCATCTTTGTTGTTGATTCAGGTGCCTGCACCAACTGAAGAGGGACTATTTTAGAGTTTGAAATGCATTTTGGATGTATTGTATACATATTAGTTGTAATTATTGTAAAATCTCTTTGTTTTGTAGATATAAATGTGCCAACCTCAGTGGATGAGGAGGACATTATCTCATACATATATGATCAGAATGAAGAACTACAAATGATAAACAGAGATGATTTCACAGAAAACACCAGGATCAGCACAGTTTTATTCAGAAGTAATAATAAAGAAAACTGTAGACATATTGTCCTCTCCACCTCTCCAAGTATAAGAAATGTTTTAGTCCGCACTAAACACATTGCCCTTCAATGGGCTAAAATCTATATCAATGACTACATACCCCTAGTTCGGTGCTATCAATGCTGTGGCTACAACCACCTCTCAGTTAATTGCCCAGCAAAACAAAAATGTAGCCACTGTGGTAAAGGGCACAGATTCGGGCACAGTATCCTACTGTTTTGTTTGAATTAAATGCGTTGCAGGACGCCCATGAGATTCATGGGCTTAGGCTGGCTACTTTCCTCTTTCCTATCTTACTATGCTTCACCTTCAGTCTTACCCCCCTCTCAACTAACTTTAATCCTTCTTCCTTTTCTAGTCTACTCAGGGCTATACCTACTGGTCAGGCCCTTTCTCTCTGTCTGTCTGTCTGTTTTGTAGATATAAATATATAATAAATTTAAGAAATTTTGTGTTCATATTCACTGGTGTGATAAGCCCTAACATAAATAACTAGTAATAATAACGAACAACTGCACACCAGAGTTAACTAAACAACACATACCTCTGAATGTTTTTTCGTATTTAATATCGTTTCAAATGATTCTTTACCTGAAGAAGGACCCAGGAGGGGTCTGAAAACGTTTGTAGTGTTAAATTTTAATTTGTATTGGTTAAAGGTTTCTGAGGTATGTGTTGTAAATAACTGGTTTAAGTTATAAGAAACATTTAATAAAAATGGTTCTATTAGCATATGTCCAAAAATCCACTGGTGCTAAGTAGATGACACTAAAAATGGGCATCATAAGCTGCACACACAAGATATAATATTGCACAACAGTATGCAGGAGCAGATCTACATAGGGACTAATATGGCTTAAGTCCTGGGCCCCCAAGTGTCATGGGCCCACAAAAATTGAATTATCATCATAAATTTTTAATACTTTTTCATTAACTATGAGCACTTATCAATATAAAGTTTGCCATTTAATACCATTTTATAAATAAATATATTTCAATTCTGATTTTGATGTTATTAAAAATGAATTTTAAACCCCAGTTTAAAGATTTTTAATCTAACAAAAAATGGGACCTCGTTGGACTTCAATAAGCCCTAGGCCCTGATAGTATGGCATATTTATTTCAGGCAGAGTCACAGAAGATGGTCAAAGTGTCCTCCATGGGCTTCAATGCAAGCTGACAATGTTTCATCATAAACTGATACATCCTTTCAAATGCTCCTGCCTGTATCTAAACAATGTTACAGGTAGCATCCACATGTTTCAACATCCTTTAGGAACTGCTTCAGTGTACATGACACTTTTCAGATGTCTTCATAATTAAAATCAAGTAAAAACCAATCTTTCTGCAAGGGAAGATGGCAAGCAGGAACACAGAAGTGAGCCTATCTCTGTACCAGTGAACTTCTAAACATATGTGGATAGGACCATTTTTGTTCTTTGTCCTGCCAGGAATCTATTCTTAAAGATTTTCCCCATAGTTTGAACCATTCTGTATTTAAAACAGTTTCTACCAAGAATAAATAGGGTTAGAAGGTGTATGTATTATTTTCACATTGTTTCAAACAGATGTAAAACTTTCAGTAATCATTAATCTTACAAATGCAGTACTTAAACTCATCTGCTTTTATATCTCTTTTATGTTTGCTGACATGTTTACGTAAGGATCTAGTAGTGGATCCAATTTAAAATATGATATCATAACCTTCTTTGTTGAGGGGTATGCTATACTCACCAGATTTTGCTTCCTCTTCTTCTTGTATTCCTATCATTATAAAGGAACCTTTATGGTAATGGAGAAGGCAAAACAGATAATTTTAATTGATGGGGAAGTAACATTCTAGCTAAACAAAATATGAGAGCCTAAATATGATACAGATGCAAATCTTGCATTTGAATGCAAAGAAGGGAAACCTGTAGGATGTTACTTTTATTATGTTATGTATATGTATGTGTTTTATTATCATAAATTTGATATTTATTCATTATCAACATATATATTTTCAAGGCTGCAATATTTCAGAGTACTGTAACATAAGACATACAAATTACAACTGCAAAATATAGTGTATAGTAATACGAATTCTTTTCTAGGAAACTGGATTCTTAATTTTTTATTTTTTTTTTGAAGATTCAGGGAATTAGACAAACATTCCAGAATTTTTATTCTTTCTGTATCAAAAAATAAAAAGACATACTAATGTTATTACTAACTAGTCATAGTGAGTATATTTTTGAATAAAAGTTGAAAATTTTTACTGTCTTTTCACAGTATTTAAGTTTTGGTAATTTGGAAACATTGCACATGGATATAAGATTTCATCTATCATTTATAGTATGAGATATATTACTGCTTTATTTTTAATCAGATTCTAAATGTCCATGACATCAAAATTGTTTGTTTGACAATATTTCGTTAAGAACATGGATTTATTTAAATCTTGTATTCTTTTTTTAATGAAGAAGAATATAAGATATATCTGTTCAGATTTATGGTTTATAATGATTTATGGTGCAGATTTGTAGACCAAGGCTGAGCTACAAATGGATTAATTCAGCATTTATACAAGTAAAAGAGATTATCAAACACAGAGTGTTCACTTTAATATTTACCAGTTGGTTGCGCGGTACTACCATTGGAGTAACCGGTTTTAGTTAAACTGTTGCGCAGTACTCCAGTTGGAGTAAGTGTAAATTTTTTTTCATAATTAACTAGTTGGTGGCGATTTAAGCACTGATTGGCATTTATCTATGTAGACTAAGTCTGTTTCAAAGAATAAAATATTTGTTACCACTCCCTATTTTTAAATTTACCCACAAAACTCTTCCTTTCCATGTTAAGTCTATGGGAGACCCTTCTTTCGTTCATTGGACAATAAAATTCTTGTTTGCACTTCTGTTGAGCTGTAATTAGTATATTATAGCTAAATGACTATCCTTTAATGAATAAGCATTGACTTGGATTTGTGGGGTGGGAACTTTCTTGGAAAAAGTTATTTTTCTTGGAGTTACATTGTTAGCTACAAACGTAAACAAATAATTATAAATCATTATTCTCGTCTATTTTTAGTTTGAATTTAGTAAATTTTTATAAATATTTATCCTATTTAACAAATAAGCATGTTTTTTAAGCCATAAATCTTTTAAAAAACAAAGTANTAATAAAAATATTTACTCTTTCATGTTACAGGATAAATATTAAATGCATTATACTGTGAGCTACATTTTAGTAAATCACTATATTACTTAACATTTATTTACTTACCAAGCAAATTACTTTAGGTTAATAATTTTTGTATGTTAATGCAACAGTTAACATAATCTGATAAACAGCAAATGCTTTCTGGATGCTGGATTCAATTTTTGACAGTCACCACAATGCACTGAAAGACTTCAGAAAAAATTTAAAAAACTTTAGTAGTACTAATGGGAATCATTGGACAAATTTTTCACTGTGTTATCTATGATAGTTTTAACCATTTCTCTTTTTGTAGAAATGTAGAAGTTGTTGGGTGGGCCCTATGTGCAGTACCCATCCAACACTTATTACATTTCTAGAAAACACATTGGGGAACAAAACTATATCTCAGAGTTCACAAAATATATTAAAACAAAAGCAAATATACATAATATGAGGCAATTTTTAAGGAGATTTTTTAACTTATATCTGAATGAAGATATCTTCTGTGGGTCAGGTTTAGTATTAGTTTATTAGTATTATCATATTTTTTAAAAATATTAGTAATAAGATATTTTACTTTAATTTGTATGTCAAAAGACTACTGGATTAAATCTGTCTATTTTACTGCTATTATTTTTAATTAAATTCTAAACTGTAAGTAATTGAGTATGGTTATATCAAAATGAAATATGTCTGGAAGGGAAAATCTGAATAGAGATCTGGGTAGAATAACTGACAATGCATTTGCACGGTAAGTGGGAGAGTCCTACTCCAGACTGATTCTTTTCTTCCAGAATATTCAAAATTATTTATTAAATATTAATTTAATTATAATTATTAAATTTAATAAGAGATGGCACCTAATGCCTACTTCTAATACCAAATTATTTAGAATTTAATTAAAAATAATAGCAGTAAAGTATCCTGATTTAATCTTGTAATTTGGCATATTATTAAAATATCAGGCTTTGAGATGTTTATATATTTACTTTGTTTGATTTTTAAACAAATTAAACTTTTCAAAAAGAATTTTAAATATATTTCATTTTAAATTGAAGAAGTCTTAATTTGTAGTAAAAGTAAAAGTAAAAGTGCATTTCATTAAATACAAGATTATTTAACATTTTGTTATTGTATTATTGAATTTGTGAAAATTGTTGAATTTTAAGGACATTTTCATGATGAATGAGAAAAATATTTATATAATTCTAATAATTAACTAGAAATTTGTATATTAAAGTTAATTACTATATTATTTTTGTTTTTCCTTCAATGTTCTTCAAATTAACTCATAGATAACATATAATTCATCTACATAAATTATATAATTTATGTAGATGAAGTGATAAGATCTTTGCTCATTTTTTAAAAATTTCAATAATAGAAAAGTTTTTTTTACAATAAAAAGATAGGTAATTTTATTATTGAGCTATTGGCATAAATTCATACCATTTTTCAGAGATTTCTGACTCTTATCGTATCCTTTATTTTCTCACTCTTAAGTATTAATATATTGTATGACTTCAGTTTGATTACTCAGCATTCAGAAAAGTTTTGAGTACCTCCTTTATTTCTGGATAAAAATATAAAAAAGTTCATTTTGTATATATGATTTTCTTTTTTATTCAGTTAATTCATTGTTTAATAGCATCATCAACATTATTCCAGTCTCACCCATTATTTACTTCACAAAAAGTTTTTATTTTCATACACGCATCATTTGACTCTTTTATCTTGACATCTAAAATGTGTCTGTTTCTGTGCAGAATTTTTGTTTAAATCTGTTTGTCTATCCTCTTTGTTTTTTAATATATTTTTCCATTTATATGCTAACTGTAAATAACTCCTCTATTAATATTTTATTTTTTTATGTATGTTAGTATTTCTGTCCCTATATCTACATTTATTTTATTTGATTAATTTATACAGTATATTTCCTTTTCTCTTTTAAATTTAACTGTTGATTGTAATGTTTATAACCTTTTTCAGGTTAATATTTTCATAAAATAAAAAAAAAATATTTGAAAATTTAAGATATAAAAAATATCAGTTTTTCAAATACTTAACAAACTATATTAGTTTTTCAAGTGTTCAGATATAGAAAAATCAATGATGAAACTAGAAACAAAAATTATTTGCTTAGGGACACCAAAAATTATTTATGTTGATACATTTTTAATTCCACTTTAAACTGTCCTCAGTGTTGACCTGAAACAGAATGACCTAAAGTATTAAAGTTAAAACATTTCAAAATGAATACTTTTTGGTATCCTTAAACAAGCAGTTTTGTTACTTGATTTATCACTTTTATGGTGCCAAATTTTACATACTTCTAAGATAAGATAAGGTGACCAGATTTTAACATTGGTGAAGCAGGACAAAATTGATGGAGAGGTAGTGCTTATCTCACTGAAAAAAAACTTGTTCTGGAACAACCAAATTTTATTATCAAAGAATGCAAAAATTGTATTATATTAGATTTTTTAAATTTCAACATATGTAAAATTTACAAATATAATAAATATATATACTATTATAAATCTTTATGACAATTTTAAAAATTTTTAAGTACCTATGACAAACTATATTTTAACAATTAATTTAATCCTTCTGTATTTCTTAACTTGTATTACTTTTCCTCTGAATTTACCTTGAATGTCACTTTATTATTGTAATTTTTTTATTACATAATACTGTCATAACCAAAATGAACCCCAGCCCCACCGCTAGCAATAGAACGATGCAAACCAATGTGCTTACTCTCACTAGTCACTAGCTTTCTAAGGTTGTGACAGACGAGAGCTCTGCTCCATGTAACATGCAACGAACAAAATGTTTGTTTGTTTGGATATCCTGTGAACACGCACTATTCCGTTGCTACAGCTATGCACCCCAAACCATTTTCTGTTGATCTTTACCATGAACACAAAGGGTTTTGTTGGCACAGCATTCTTTATTTCTGATGCTCATGCATACATTGATACTGATAGGCATGATGCAAAATGATCTTTACGAATCTTAAACGTAAGACATAAGTTTATGACACGTAATTGACAAAAACTTAATCTTTCCAAAACTCTGAACTTTTTTAAAATGCCGCAGGACGCGGGACAAATTGTTAAAAATCGGGACTGTCCCGCCAAAAGCGGGATGTCTGGTCACCTTATTCTAAGAAAAATCAATGCAATGGCACCTGCATTGTAAGTGTTTTGAAAAAATGACATTTGATATGATAAAGTGAAAATATCTTTATTCTGATAAGAAAATATTTTCTATGTTTGATATTTTAGGTTCCTAATCCAAATTCAGCAACTGAATATAAAAAAGGCTATGTTATGCGTAAATGCTGTATTGATCCAAATGGGAAAAAAAGTAAGCTTTATTTTATAAATCTATTCTATGTAATATACAAAAGAAATTTATATGTTTCAATACTTTTAATATATTGCAAAAATTTTTAATGAAATAATGCACAAAGCATATTAATGTTTTTTAAATATTAAATGAATAACCAGATTTCTTTATTGGACTACTGCTTAAGGTTAATTAATTATTGGATTGGTAGCATATGTTGTTATAATGTTTTTTTATATTTACTACTTGAATTTATTAGAATAAATTCACAAATTAAATTTTATGTATAGGAAAATTTTGATCTAATGCTTGTTTAATCTGAATCAAAACAGAAATATTATTTACATTTTACAACATCTGCAAATTAATACAAGTGTATGAAAGCATGAACATGCTATTCTAAAATTTTAATTATATTTATAAGAAAACAATTACTGTATTTACTCGCATATAAGATAAGGTTTTTATTCATTTATCACAGCTTCAAATTCCTAGGTCATCCTATATGCACAAGCGAAAGATTCTTTGCATTTTTACAAATGATTTTTGTGAACTGTGTATTTGCATTTTTACCAGATGCTTACCTCATGTATTTAAAAACATAAGTATTTTATCTGGGTCGTTTGAATCATTCTTGTATATTGGCATGAGTAAAGATGAATAGCAATAGGAAAAGCAAAGCTTCTGAATTGGATTTCAGATTGAAATTCTAAAATCACTCGGGAGCACGATATAAGTTTTAATTCATTCCCACATGAAAACAGATGATTATTCGGAAATCAGAATTCAGAGAAACTCACAAGCGTAATTCACAGAGAGTGAATTCAACTGTTAAGAATTGGCAAAAAAAAGGTTCCTGATTGTTCAGATTTACATGAACAAATTATGTTGTCTATTTTACAAGATTTTTCCTTAAAGTTTAAAATGCCAGTAATTTTTGCAGGAAAATGTGTGCATTTATATTTATTTGATATTTTACTTGTGATTAAACAAAATAAAATTAGAATTGTATTAATAAATCTAATTTTCTTTATTTTGATCTTTAAAATCACACCTTGTCCTATATGTGATATTGTCTTATATGTGAGTTACAGTATATCAAGTTTAAAATACAGTAATGCAAAAAATTTTTTTTATAGAATTCTGAAATTGTTTGAGAATAAATTTTTAAATAAAACTGCCTTGAATATGATGGAAGCAAATGTATTATTATACAAATATAAATAAACAATAATTATATTTAGTTTTGTAATAAAGTATCTTTTAAAAATCAAGAAAAAGTGCTTGATTGATTGAATTTAGAAAAATAATTTATTTTTATTAGATGATTTACAATGTATACAACCATCTTCTAATAACTTGAACTATAACTACAAAATACAACTCTATCAAAAAAACCTTGAAATTTCAGTAATACATTTTAATAAAAATGTAAAATTAGTCAAATGTTTCTGATCTTACTCAAAATCTGCATAAAATCAAATTCAATATTCCATTAATGAATACTTCATTGAATATGAATTAAAGATGATAACAAAGCTGAAACAATAATTAAAGTAATATCTCTTGCTTCTGTATTATGAATTTTAAAACAGGGATAAATAAACATAGTAAAAATAAAAGTAAACATATCATGATGCATCTCAAGTAAGATCAAAAACATTTGTCTAATTTTACATTTTTTATTGAAACTTTTTACTGGAATTTCAAGGATTTTTGATTGAATGGTGTTTTATATTTATAATGTGATTGCGATTTATATTAAGATTACATTCATGAAGAGCCACACGAGTAAAGAATTGTACAAATTAAGACAAGTTTTGTCTTAGAAATACATTAAAATTCAGGAAGATGAAGTTCTGCAAGTGCAAAATTGGTCACTGGCACAATATTTCAGTTTATTTTATAGAAATAAATAAATAAAATTTTGTCTTATAATTAACAAAAACTAAACTTTTTGTTAGAAATTTTATTTGATTTTATTGTAAAATGAAATCTTTAAATAAAATTTGTATATGATATACAGAAGAAAATCTTAAATTTTAATTAAAAATTAGACTTACTTACAGATAACTGTATTTCCCAAAAATCCCTTATCACAATTTAATTTAATATTTTGCATTCTCAAATTACAAATTATTTATAAACTTTTTTAACTCTGGATTTATATATAGGATAAGTTTCATAATTTAGTTTCACATAACTGATGATACCCCAAATTCAAAATAAAATATTTACTAACTACTTTTACTTGTTAAACACAAGCTTCTTCAGAATGTTTAACAATAACATGGAATTCAATTACATAGAACAAATTTTAAATTTAAAATTTGAAAAATATATTAGATTAATACATAAATGTATATTTAATAACTAATATTGTAATGGTTAGTTATTAAATTTGAAAACATATTTATTTTAATTCTTTTTTCATGTAATTCCGAACATCTGAAATTTAGGCTTATGGCATATTTCAAGACAAGATTATACAGGATAATTCCAAACTATGGTAACAAAACTGTGGGAATAGATTCTTGGTAGGACAAAGAACAAAAATTGTCCTGTATTGTTTTTTATTTTTTCCTTTAATTTCATTAAATGTTTCTTGTAACTTAATTTATGTTATGGCTTATCACATCAGCGAATATGAACACAAAATTTCTTAAATTTATTATATATTTAAATCTAAATAAAAAGATGTTTAAAGGTTCAAATAAAATAACATATTAATGAAATAAAATATAATACACAAACTTCAGCTGTAGAAAAACACTGTAATTTAAATGGATGTGAAATAGAAAAAGATTTGATAAAAGCCTTTGAAACAAATATTAATAATCAAAATTAAAATTTTGATTAAAATTTGAAACAAATATTAATAAGCATAATATTATGAACATATTGAAATTTTAAAAAAGAAAAAAGAATTAATGATAATTTAGGTGTAAAAATAGGTGAAGGTTGGTGTGATTATATTAAAAAAAAATTAATGATGTAAAACTGATGACGTAAAATGGAGAATAAATATGCAAATTGTTGTACTGTCACCGCAGTTTCTTTCGGATTTGATTGTAAAAGTGCATATTATCTTTGTTTTTATTTGTTGTAATGTTTCTGTCAATCTTTCAGAAGCATTAATTGTAAATATTATGTCCATTACTTTATTATTTGATACTTAAAGTGGTCTGTAACTGATTGTAATTAATTGTATGTAGATAATAATCCACGAAAACCTTTCTGTACAAGTGTTATATTCTTAACTACTCCACAAACGCTTTCGACCTCCGCCGAGGTCTGCTTCAGGTGGTGACTGACCGCATTTCTTCCTGACCGTCGTAACGATGTCGCCAGAGATGTAGATAATCGTGCACGTCGGGTTTCACCCCTCCAACTGTCCCTGTTCGAATTCCTCGAACAAATACCTCCACGCCTGCGCAATTGTTTCACCATCTTTGTTGTTGATTCAGGTGCCTGCACCAACTGAAGAGGGACTATTTTAGAGTTTGAAATGCATTTTGGATGTATTGTATACATATTAGTTGTAATTATTGTAAAATCTCTTTGTTTTGTAGATATAAATGTGCCAACCTCAGTGGATGAGGAGGACATTATCTCATACATATATGATCAGAATGAAGAACTACAAATGATAAACAGAGATGATTTCACAGAAAACACCAGGATCAGCACAGTTTTATTCAGAAGTAATAATAAAGAAAACTGTAGACATATTGTCCTCTCCACCTCTCCAAGTATAAGAAATGTTTTAGTCCGCACTAAACACATTGCCCTTCAATGGGCTAAAATCTATATCAATGACTACATACCCCTAGTTCGGTGCTATCAATGCTGTGGCTACAACCACCTCTCAGTTAATTGCCCAGCAAAACAAAAATGTAGCCACTGTGGTAAAGGGCACAGATTCGGG